>NC_052505.1:51465320-51765320 GCF_014356525.2 Nilaparvata lugens | reverse complement strand
GTATGAATTGCGCGTGTGCCCGTGCATGCGAGTTCTGTTGCACTTGGTTGATAATCAGAGCAAGAAACTACAAGATCTAGTGAGCGTTTTACTTTACGCTGTAGTGAGATTCACTTCAAACTGTTATAAGCATTCCTTATAAATAACATCAATTCATTCAACCACTGCTGACTGTTTTGAGTGAATCTAACCGTAGTAGTTGGTGGAGAACGCAGAATGGATTGTGTTATTATATAGGCCGATCTCTATCTCTACGCTATTCACAATATGTGCTGTTATAATGTGGTCCTGATCCTCCCCCCCCGCCAATCATCATATTAGGTCTTTTTCTATTTTCCTTTTTTATCTGCAGTTGCATATTGAAGATCACAGATTTTATAATTTTCACTGCTACTAGCTAGAATGTATTGTGATGAAATTTGTGGATTATATTGAGAAATTTCCAGATTGAATTACAGTACTGTAAATGGACTCGTTATAATTTATTTTACTGTATTCTATTTATGCGGTGTTGGAATTCATATTAAATAGCGATTCAAAATTATTTGAATCATTTGGTGATTCAAATGGTGACTTGAATCACCCTCTTCAATGACCCTTGACAAACAGTCAAATGATTCCATTAATTTGAAATAATTGGAAATGTGTTACATTACTTGGCTAATCCTTAGCCTGTTAGTATTCCTGAGGAACAAAGTTCAGGACTCAGCCTTTGAATTTGGAAGTATGGTTGATCTGACAGAAGTTGGTGTGGAAGGGGCAATGGCTCTTGCCATCACGTCGACCATTGTCTGAGCAATTTTTCTCAGCGGGACTTGGAATTGCAGCAGTGATTTATTCGGTTACCCTCTTACCCCTCTCCGTACCCTTTGATGGCGGCCCCGGCCCATTAATATCGTCTCGAGCGTAGGGGACGGCACAAGGGAAACAACCCTTCACATTCCCTTCAGCCTTTGCCCTTGATAATTAGAGCCAAACTGTACAGCCTGATTGATGGCTGGTATCGAAATCACCCTCTTCATATCAGCATTACTTTGCATTCACTCCTCTCTGGGCATCGCTTGTTAATTTGATTTGCCACTACTTTGTCAGTATATTCCATTACTATACTAGAAGTTTAGTAAGTGGGTATAATCTGACTGTACTGGCATCTTGAACCTCTTACATTACTGCTATTTTCTCAATGTCGAGGAGAATTGGATAACTAGTTCCTCAATTGGATCATAATTTGAAATGTTTCAATGGACAACGTTTCTATACAATCAGAATAATATATAAAATATAGTAGGCTATTGAATTTTATTATTATAATAAATTAAAGTATAGAATTGAGTGGGATACCGAATTTACTAAGAGCATGCCTTCTCGGTCATCCCTGATTTCACTTGAAAAATTGGTTGTATCCGTTTTCCAATTTCAGGACAAAATAGCGAAGCTGTATTTATAATTACTATTGAACGAATACAACAATTTACTTGGTTTATGTCTATGCCTCGATTATTTCTGATGACTACAGAAATGTTGGTAAGATCCATTGTTTAAAATCTGAGTGAAGCTTGATCTAGCATTGATAGTTCGCCGAAATTGATGCAGATGACAAAGCCGTGGGGTGACTTGAGAGATTCCTACAAATTGTCAGTATATCTCATGTAGAACATTGATGCTTCCCAATCAAGCAATGCTGACAGTGGCAGTCAGCCAGTTGCGCCTTGGCTGCTGAGGAAGGTGGTTGAGTGGCGAACGGAAACCGATGAGTGACGTCGAGGGTCGCACGACTTTTGTCTGGGCAGACGACGGCGACGTCTTTGTGCGGCGGACCTCCCCTTCGAGGAGCAGGAGGAGGAGGAGGAGGATTGAAAGGAGGAGACCAGCTGTTCTTTGCTGGGTAGCTTTCGCAGTTACTACTGTACAACGAAAAAGAATCGAGCAAGTTGCCGAAAAAGGTGCTTATACTGCTGCTGCTTCGCTCATTATGTGTGATTATTATTTCTATCGCGATCCGATTGCAGACAGCCTCCCTCTTCTCCTCCTCCAGCTCGAGGGTCCTTCTCTTTATTCCTTTGGCTTGCCGCAGACTGCGAGTGCTGCTAGTAGAATGAAAAAATGAAAACGTTAATCAGGCCATCTCGATCCCCAATTTTGAAACCGGGTCAGCCGGACTCTCTGTGTCTACATCAACCAAATAGAAAAAAACTTGAACTTGTACTCTTTGCGAAGAGCTATTTTTTTTTAGTCGCAGGGCGGAGAGTGGCATGGGAGATTTCGGTCTTTATTTCTCAACTGCGCTAAATTCTCATCTGTGAACAGTAAAGATAATTTATTATACAATAAGCGTATGCTTTTTTATAATCGTTTGGCTCTCTAAATACAGTATTTCTATGTAATTTTGAAGCTGTAGTTTCCAACAGTATTAGGACTATCTCTGAGATGCTGTATATTCAATTCTCTAATTGATTTCGATGAAGTGAGACAAACCATTCCTATTTTTCATGAAAGAATAATTGCTTTTTCAATCCCTACTTCATTTTTGTTCGTTCAAATTTTTTAAGTATTTGAAAAAAATAAAAATAATTCATTCCTTCTAACATGCTAATTTTTCCAAATCATGAATGATAAATTATTATAAACCCTCAGTTATGTTGATTTTTTAATCATCCAATGAGGTCTAATTAACTATGAAGGGAAAAGATACAGTTATATTCAAAATTTGTGACTTCTATTAAGGAGCAGAAATTCATGCACTTACTACCCAGGAGAAGAATTGACTGGGTGTTTCTTTTATCACATACTGTAGAAATAGCGTTGTGTAGACTAGCTAATACATAGGGGTCACGCTATTGATATTCTTGTTTTTCTCTTATCCACCCTCTTGAAAAAATGGTCCCTATGGTGAAATACTAATCACGTCATTTTCTCTCAATCTTAAGAATATTTATTTATTTATGAAATGAATCATGAAGAAACTTGTGAAACATGAAAATGTTTGTTAAGATTGACATCTCTAATTTTGGGAGTTATTTATTTATTTATTCATCTATTTATTCGTGGACAGAATCACAAATCATATAAATATGATTGGGAAGAAACAACAGGATTGGCCCATATCTATTCTATTCCCAAATTTTGATAAATTAATAAAATGTCCAAAAAATAGGTTATGTTTCTACTGTAAAACGTTCAAGTTCAATTTTCTTCCAAAAATATATATAAGCTAAACATTTTGAATTTAGAGAAATTAAAACACCAAACTATATTTAAATATAACTCTTAATTATCACTTGATATTGAATTAATCAAGTTATTTTATAAAATTTTGAACCCAAAAATACACGATATAAATAAATAAACGATTTTTTATAGTGTAACTTCGGCAATACTTCCTTGTGAATAAATATGCTTTTTTCCTAAATGAAGTGGGAGAGAATAAGAGTTTGAGATGGGACAGATATTGGGATGATGTGTGGGTGTAAGGAAGAAGGAAAAAAGTTGCTCATGTTTCGCATGTCAGTATTTAAATATTCTCTCTTCTCTTTGTACTCTGACGTGTTGGGTATTATAATATTCGTAGACTAATGATTAATGCTACACTGCTACTTGCCCATTCACCATGAATGTCTAGAGTCTAGAGAAACCATGATGGTTGAGTGGGGGAGTCTTTGATGATTTCCACCATTGTCATGTACATTTATTTATATGATTAAATTACCCCCGTGTGTAGCACTTCTACATTCATTCATAATTCATTCAAATACAAGCGTTTCGTACTTGTCAGATTCCTATGACGGACGTTTTGTCAGATGCAAAATTTATAAACCTGCAAGACAAGTATTATTCAAATTTTCCCAACTAGTATTTCTCTGCATTATGCAGCTGACTATGCGACATTATCGGAGTGTTCTCTTGACATTCATTTCATTGAATAAAATGGATATTCGTTCGAGTAAAATGAAACCTTTGAATAAATCGGAATACATTTTCGTGTAATTCAGCTCAGAAAAATCGTTCTCTAACTGCAACAAATTGTAAAAGTAGCTATAGTTTAATTCAATTTCAACTTTCATTATGGGTGTTATTTACAAGGAATGCTGGAAGTTGAAATGAATCTCTCTATAGAAGCTTTAGTTTCTGAAATGCATGTACGTTATAGTCACATTCTTCTCCTGTCAATGTTAAGGATTTTAAGAGTTATTTACATTTTAATTAAAAACAGAAACCTGTATTATACAAACAAATCCTTCTCAGATGTTCAATGAACCATAATCTACTTCAATTACAAATTGACCTCTTCTAGAAATGAAAGACAAAATGTCTCTTCTGATATTTGTGAATTTGATGAATCTTCCAATGCTTCATCTATTTGGAAAAAAATGAATGATCAAGATCGTCAATAATAATTGTTGTCGAGTTATAGACCCCGAATTATGGCCGCCTCAATTGAGCTTCGCATAGTCAAGTGCTAGTTGCGAAGCGTTATTCGTTTTCGCAAGAAATAGCCAATAGTTCAGCATAAATCTACCGAAAAATGATTCAAGTTTACACAGGAAATCTCATTAGTGATGATACTGTGCGTGGACGAATTCGGAAAATTAAATACCGCGGTTGAAATGACTTCCGGAATCGTGATCCATGATGACAACTCGGCCTCACAGTTCTGGTGCAGTAAAACTGCTTCCCCAGCAAACCGTTTTGATCACCCACCATACGAACCTTACTTGGCCACTAGTAACTTGAATCTTTTCGTCAAACTCAAGACATGCCTCTTTTGGGGCAGAGCTTCCATACTAGCGAGGAGCTAAAAAAAAAAACGTCATAGCACTGGAACTCATTTAACGGCAGCATTTTATGGAGAAAGTTTTAGTAGGCTGGTCCATGGTATGTCAACCTTCACAGCTATCATTTTGAAGACTTATCATAAATGTAAGAAACTTTTAGCCAGAGAATTGTTCTTTTATATAAATTCGTCTTTTATATAAATTCGTCTTTCATTATGGTCAATCGGAGGTTGAAAAAAATGACCCTCGTATTTTCAGTTACTTGAGCATTACCAGTACTTTGTCACGTAACAATATTCGTGTTGAGACCTTAAAACCATTAATTTTTCGCGAAAGTAGGGAATTCATTGTAAGTCACAGTTATTTGAGTTTTACCCATCCAATTCTGTATTCGGATTGTCGTATGCAGAATACTGTATTATTCTTTCCAAAACTTATTAAGTCATCCAGATCATGATAATGACACCATGCAATTGCCAAATCATTGGATCTCATAATCTCCGCCCAATGTCAACAAAAATGTTCACGTAATGACGGTTACTCTTGTCATATTAGTGCTCATAATTCCCCACTTCGATCAGATCAGACCATAATTCCCCACCATCACGACCAAGAATAGAACAAATCTTTTTGCACTCCCAAATTTACTATAAAGTAGTTATTTGTATTTCACCAGTCCAAATTCATGTATATACTAAAGTATGTATCTTGAAACTCTCTATACTGTTTCTATGTTTCATTCCATTGGAATAAAATATTTGTCAGTATTGCCCTTCACTGCCCTTGAGATGAGTATCTTATTTGATCGAATTTAAGACTGTACTGTATTTACTGTAAGTTAAATATAATACCAAGATACTTATTACATTCCGAAATACTTTCCCTACTACAAACTACTCTGTTATTCATTTCTCGAGATGAATCAGTCAGTAATCTGAGATTATATTTGTTTTAGAGAGATAAACCGATTGAACATTTTCAATTTATTCAGATCTCCTAATACCTCAACTGCTTTTATTGAATGAGGATAAATAATTCAAAAAAATATTTTCAATCAATATAATACTTGTCAATCTTTTTAAGAATATCGCATGCAATGAATTTCATTCACACAATTCATTAAATATCGTTTAGAAATCTCTGCCAATGCTATTATTTTTTCTGGCTACATTACAATCCAATAAAGTTGGATACATATAATCCAATAAAGTTGGATTCATATAATCCAATAGAGTTGGATTATATGTTTTATTGTAGAATGAGATGCTGGGAATTAAAAAACCGAACTCAACTGTTGGTTTGCTGTTGCTGCTCTGTCGCTGCCTGTTTGTCCGTATACAACTGTAGCAATCGGCCCATACTTTCTTGGTTTCTTTTTGTAACCAGTGTAACCTCGTGTCAACTGCACAGCACAGCACAGATGAAAGGCAGCGACAATTACGAGAAGAAAAAAGTAAATGACTAAAAAGAAGAGTACAGCAGCGTAGAAGTAGTAGTAGCAATAGTAGAAGAGGAATTAGCAGAAGAAGAAGAAGAAAAAGGAAAAGAAGAAGAAGAAGATGAAGAAGAAGAAGAAGAAGAAGAAAAAAAGGATTGTACTAGTGATAGAAGAAGAAAATTCGAAGAAGAAGCAGTAGTAGGCCTACTGTAGTTTGTAGTAGTAGTAGTAGTAGTATTTGGAGGAGAAATGACAAAGAATGAGTAGTAATTGTGAAAAATATGGAGGAAATATAACTCGAGTTTGGATGACAAGGAAACTAAAAAGTAGTGCAAGGCAAGAAAATGAAAAGGGATAATAATTAGAAAAAAAAATGCAGGAGAGTAGGACTTTGAAAACAATAGGAATAGAAAAAGTAGAAGGAGTGGAGCAGAAGGTAGAGGATGAGAAGAGGATTAAAATAAATTAGAAAGAAGGAGAAGTGTAAGGAGGAAAAGATGAAGAAGAATAGGAAGAGATAGAAGAAGACGAAGATTGAGTGAATGAAAGTGGTCAAGGAAAAGAAGTCAAAGGAAAAGAAAGTGGAGTGAAAGAACAAGATGAAGGAGGAGAGGAGAGTACAGAAAAAAAATGTGGAAGAGAGGGAGGAAAATAATAGAAATTGAGGTAGCTGGAGAGTTGGAGTGGAAGAGAAAAAATATAATAGGAAGTTTATTAAGGAGAAGGTAAGGAGAAATAGTAGTAAAAAATGGAGAAGAAGGAGGAGTACAAATGAAGGAGAAGGATTGATGAAGAACATGAACTGTGCTTGTGCAGAGCCAGAGCGTAGTGTCGCTCAAATTATATCAAGGACACCGAACTTCCTAGCTGCTTCCCGACAAAACAACAATACCGCTTGCTAGTTGCTACTGCTCTCCTGACTGCTCGGTTTCCTTTCATCCTTATATTATTTCCCATTACAAATGCGTGACAGAGAACAACCACCAGCACTCTTTTCATTGCCCTTTTTCACCCCCCACTACTTTATCAATAATTCTCTTTCATCTCGCTTTTAACACAACTTCTCTCTGTCTCTTTGTATCGTGATGGAACTAATTGTCGACTTTGATGGCATTCTTTTGAAACTGTCAGCATTGGTTGAATAGAAATCATTGACATTATATTAAAGAAATGATGACAGTTTGAAGTGAATCTCACATAAGATGATATGAGGCCGTTGAAGAAACGCATGTTGACATTGGTGTCGTCAAAACCACTGCGGTCAGATTCACTTGCAAATATCAGCATTCCTCATGAATCCCTTTCTGCCAATGTTGACATTTTTGAGTGAATCCCACTGTAGGAAAATAACATCATATTATGTACTATCATCATTATTATTTTATTTTGTAGGCTACTACAAGCATGACACTCCAGTTCCCATTAAGTTGGTTAACTTCTGTAAAACTTGACTATTTATTTATTATTCTAATTTGGTTGAATCATTGTGTAGTCTTTCCAAGGACAATGTTTGTCGGCTTTGAAGGTCCTTCACCTGACACGTTCGATAGTAGATGGTTAGTGTACTTCAATAGTAAATAGAGTAATCAATCACAATTATTATCCCGTGTTCTCTCGATTTCGGAGCCCCGAGACACTGGTTAGATTGTGCGTGATCGCTCTCCAATTAATAGAGATATCATAATATTTCATATCTTAAAATATCCCATTTTCCTACTACTATGTTTCTGACATTAGATAGAAGAGGAACATTACATGGAAGATAATATGAAATGGAGTCCAATCATGTAGATCAGAAATAGATTAAATTAATCCATATTAAAACGTACTATATTGACAAAATGATATATTATTTTTAAACGTTAACTATAGACTATCTTACATAATCTTAATAATTAGAGTTTACTTAAATTATTGTATTCGTATATAACAGAAACAGATATGGTTTGTAAATAATAATACAGTATTTCATTCTTATACTTCGTATCTCAATAATATCTCAACACTCAACTAATTCATTATCTCACCACGCCTATTTTCTTGTGTCGAGTTCCTGTACACGTTAGTACTGGTACTGGTTCGAGTTCTATCCATGGAAGATTGAAAACGTCTTTCAAAATCAGCTGGTGGAGCGCACTCGAGTCTCTCGTATGTTATTTCCCGGTTTTGGTTGTTGTTGTTGTGTGTACACGGGAAGTAGGCGCCATCCGGTGTGGGAGGAACAGGAATTCGGGGAGGATGATGAGGATGAGGTGCGAGCTAGGAGTGGAGAAGAGATGAAGAGCGGAGAGTTGCGTCGTCTCGAGATCTCTGTGTTCCTGTGTTGAATAGGAAGAGGGGGATGGTGTGTGTGTGTGTGTGTGTGTGTGTGTTGTGTGTGTGTGTGTGTGTGTGTGTGTGTGTGTATTGTGGAGGGTGTTGATGCTAAGAGATCGAGAAACAAGATTATCTCACTTTAGTAATATACCAGTGTCTACTCAAATCCATACCCTTTCTGAAACTTCACAAGATGGGGTTTTTCAAGTTGGAAGAATACACCGGTACCGTAGGCTTTAACATAATATTATACATAAACTGTATGTTCAAATAATGGTAGTATACGTAACCAGCCGGATTGTAGATTTTTTTTAGAATAATTGTTATATTTTTTATAATTGACTATTCTAACATATTCATACCTGGTATGTGGTATCATTCCCATCTTCATTATTGAAATACATGAAATATTATTGGCAATTTGATCATCTTCAGTTCAACATTATTCTACTATTAACTTACTGTGTTTTGTGATAAATAGCTTTTAATCTTATATTATTTTGCTTGTGATAGTTCCTTTCATTCTAATTGGAAATCATTCTAGTCCTTTTCCCATGATTGTCCAGAATATGTCCTAGTTGAGTGATTGAAATGATCGTCTTTTGATTGAAAATCATTCTACAGGCCTACCTAATTTATTACTGTATTTATATTTTTCGGTAAAGTCATGAAAATAGTATTTTACGACTGTACTGCCTTTTTTGGCTTTGCAGTTAGTCACGAATTGCTCTCCTCGTACCATTGTGTGTAAGCTACGGCGAATTTTCTCTGAATAACTTGAGCTGGATAATCTTTTTTTTGATTGTATTGTTCTATGCTGGGCAGTTTTTATGATAGCTCATCCATAGGTTAGTGGCATATGTCATACAGTGCATGCACAACAGTAATCTATTCCTCAAATTATTTGCTTTTATTATTATTTTTCTAATACAGTTGTTATCTTCGGTTATAGTTTTTTACAGATATACAGTAAATTATTGTTGAGATTTTTATGTGCTGGGATCCTTCTATTATCTATTAAATTTTACATATTTGATTTTCATGTCTTCAAGTCATGCAGTTCTCATTAAATAATGTATATTGGTGTTTTTCAAATTTCTAAAATTTCTCTCTCCGTGATAATATTATTGTAATAATTTCTTTATCAGTGAATTCTCAATTCAATTGGATTGAACACGATTACTCATGAATGACTATTTTACTGAGTTCATGGACTAAAATAATAGATTTATTTATTTATTTACAATGCAAATAACACTAATGTAATAACATTGAAAGATAAAATAATAAGGGAAGAATAATAAGATTATTATTTATTAATAATATATTTCTCTTGTGAATTCGAAAAATCTTTGAAAGAATCAAATTCCTCAATATAAAATCGATAAAAGGTGAATTTCTAGTCACCTTCTCCACATTTTTATTATTATATTGACGAATTAAAACAGTACTTTATTTGTTTTATTTTTACAAAATCACTATTCAAGAATCAGAATATATAAACAATTAACGTGGAGAGCTCAGAGCTGTATCTCGCAGAATGTTCAAGAATTATCTATATTTTTTTAGAAAGAGAATATATTGTTGAGTAGTTCTCATTGTTATCTCGTTGATTTGCAAACCCAGTGATGGCTGCTTCGCCGTGAACCTAGTGCATTATGGCTGGAGAAGGAAATGTATTATCGGACGGAAAATTATGGAGTTGCAACGTTCAATTATAATTTGAAAGAAATGCAAGGTAATTTGATGCTCCGTCGTTAGTGCAGTTTTCTTTTGTCCTTGTCCCGCTCATGTCTGTTTTCCACTTTTCATCTCGTTTCATTGGTCATTTGGAATAGACCTCTCCTTCCGCCTTATAAATGTTACTTTATTGAGATTCATTATTTCAAACTGTCAACATAGGCTAGTCTAGGTTGAATGGGAAGCATCCGTCAGCATGGGAATGCTGACACTTCAAAGTGAATATTGCGACTTTTCTAATGCTTCCACAGTAATGTTGAAAGTGATAATTCAGTTTGTATCTATCTGAAAAAGACTTCAACCGAGCTTGTGGATCACGAGAAGAAAATATCCTATTGCAATGGCAGATATTCAGATTTTTGTTCTGGGAGTTGTAATTGACAATCATGTTGAACTTTGAACATGAGACTTCCTCATCCTCGAATCATTTTTCACGAAATTATTCCAATTATCATATTTTATTCATAGATTCAGATTCAATTGCATGATAAGTACTGAAAATAGATTTGACTATCCCCTTACCGCAATTGCAACAATATTAATAATATTTGAAAAATAATATAGCTTTTGAAGTAGTGATAAATATTGTTTGATCCACCGTCAGAACCTCATTCTACAAAAATACTGTGATGAAAACAGACTACCATGAAACTGAGATGACAACATTCTGTTGAAAACTTCCACTTTTTGGTATAATAAACGATTTTCCAATGAGGTAAGCAGCCTTATTGGTGTGGCCGCATTGCTAACTGGAACGAATTTAATTAATTGTTGCAATAAGGCTGAGAAGGGGAAGAAAAAAAAGAATAAGAAAAATGAGAAAGGGTATGAGAAGTAGTAGAAGGATAAGAAGAAGAAAAAGAAAAGGAGTAGGGGAATGAGGAGAAGGAGATTGAAGAAGATGATCGAGTGGGGAATTAGAATAAAAAGAGGATTAATTGTTTTGATGGAGGGGAGATGATTGGAATTCTTCAGGAATATTGCACTACTTTCGCGGCTCGGTCAGTCCCTTCTCCACGAAGCAGAAAAATGCTCTTGAACGATTACTGGCGGCCGATCCGTAGATAGTGATTAATATTAATTATTGGTTAATTGGATTAAAATAGAATGGAGCGGCCACGGCTCAGCTGCTGGCTCACTTGATACTGTCAGCATTCCCCTTGCATAGTATCAATGCTTCCCATTCAATTAATGCTGACAGTTGAATCTCACTCTAGCGGTGCTCTAATACATAGATGCTGTCTTGTGTGCAGTGAAATTGTTCTAAAATTTCACTGTAGATTGAGGAATTATATTTGAGAAATGTTGGATATGGAAACAGTCTCAAGTTTCACCTGTTTTCTAAGTGGATTGTAGAGTTTTAATTCAGGTGGAAGAATAATTCAGATATTGTCTATTCCACATGTAATTGTTAATATTAATTGTGATTGTTAATCCATGAAGAAGTTCAACAACATCTCTGTTTCAATCAATTTCCTGTTACAAATTTTTGGTGATCACTTATCACCAAAGATGGTCAATAATTATATTGTAGTTTAAATACTGAGAAGGAATATTCCGAATCGAAACGCCTGATCATTATTATATTTTTTCTTTATAATAATTAATATAAGTATGTAATGGATATTGATGTCACCTCAGGATAACATCTTTTTGCATGTTCGACTGAACTGTCTATCAAAACTGATAGTTGTAACAGTTTTTTTCGAGCATCCCTGAGGACCCCCTGGTCGGCAGTGACCTCCAAAACAGCTGTTCGTCTATGACGCGTTTGTCTGGCTACAAAAACATTGTCTGGCCAAAATTTAAACCTCCTACACTGTCATGAGTGTGGCTTTTAGATTCATAGTGCGAGAGAGATGGAGGCTGACAATACAATATTATTGTGTGTTGGTGGTTTGGGGTTATTTGGGGGGAGGGCAAGGTCGTTTAGGGGCGCCTGCGTGAGTGCGCGTGCGAGAGTTGACGGGACTTTGGGTGTCACTGCTCTGTGCATCTTCCCACACAGATCGCGAACAATCTAAATAAAAGAAAACTAATTCAATCGCGCCCCGTGTGTGGGGACTATGAGCTCAAAACCCAGACACTGCATATTGTTCTGCCGGCATATCATCATTCTCACACAGTCGCCTACCTCGGATCGTGTTGAAATGTCATAAATATGCGCCCATTCATCATTAATTTATTACATTTTGAACGTGTTCTGTGTTTTAATTCACGTCTCTCTGTCCCTATTCTTTCCTTTACTCTTTCTCTTCGTATTTGCCACATCAACTTGTTCCTTGTCTGTGGGAAATTCACGTTGTTTCTGGTGGCGAATGTATGAGCGAGATGACCTATTGTTCTTGCATTGAAGGTTCGATGGCCGGGTTATTGCTTTCACCTCTTCTCCTATACAGCTTCATCAAAGCTATCCTCTTTCGAATAAAATTACAAATATTTACGCAAAAAACCTTTTAGAATGAATTATTTTCTTTCTATTGTGAATTTAAGAGGCAGCTATTCCTATACATCTAGTCCCCATCTACACATACATTTAAGTAACATGAGACTTTTAGTTCCAATCATGTTTTTCATTGAAAGTCTATTTTTCCTCTCTTAATTTGTAACCTAATATGAACTAACTCTTTTATTTCTTTTTAAGACTTAGGGCAATTACTTAGAGTAGTAAGTTATTCAAATGACTAATCTCTCCTTACGTCTTGATCATTTCAAATTCTTTGATTATGTATATTTCATTATCATAAAAGGTGGAAGTGAAAATTATTGTCACCAAGCAACGGGACTCGAACCGGTGGGTCAAGGTCCTCACTTGAGGAGAGAGAGAGGGAGTGAGAGAGAAAGATGAAGTAGAGAGAAAAACAGTGTACCGAGCAGCTTATGACTGTTGGTAGTAGCAACACTAGCAGGTGGTGTCATGATATGCATGGTAAAACATCCACAATAATCACCACAAAACTATGAAGATGGGGGGTGTGGTCTTTGGAGGGGGCTAGTAGGGGGAACGGGTTACTCTGTTCATAGGAGATGACAGTACGTGAACTCTAGCATGACACGACACTCTTGGTTTCTGCAATGCTAGACAGATAGCTAGATAATTTTTTACTGTAATATTTACGTAGTATTGAGCTCTATGTTTTGTAATTTAAAACAGTCAAAAATCAAACAAAATATTATAATTTTGCAAAGATGGGGTGTTAGGATTTTGATTTGTAGTTGGATACAGTTTCATTCGGTTACAGAAGGATTAAAAATTGTTTCTTGTAGATTTAAAGTTTTCGTTTCTCTATAACTAGAACCAAGTTTGCTATTGTTAGTATAAAAAATGTAAAATCTCAGTTTCAAGGGAAAGATGATTAGGTACATTATCGTTTTTAAAGAAAAAATATCAGTACTTATTCCGATCTTACAAGATAAAATTCTGCTCTTTACATTCGCTTTTGATTTAATACTATTGTAAGTTGTAAGCCTCCATCAACCCAATTCACTTTATTATTTAACTCATGAATAACATTTCACTTCCCCTGGTAGACGAACGTTTTGATTGCTTTTAAAAGTAATCGAGACGTGCGTGTCAACTTTGCAAGGAGGTTGTGGGTCGTAGGCCTTGCAATATTATTCAGCACTTGCAAAGTCCAACGGACTTGGCGAACACGAAGTTGGGGTAGGTTAAGCTGCAAGTTAGACCTGAGGCCATCTACTGCTATTTATATGGCAACCGCAGCCATGTAACGCAGGCAACATTGCGATAGCATGCCTTCTCGAGTACTTGCTTATTAAGTCCCCTTTCCTACTCTTCTCACTTAATCTCACCTCTCTTTTCAAAATTTTTGCAATAATAATTGACCTGAAATAATACATTATTGAGTGAATATAATACCCGTTATCTGCTTCTTACCTAACCTCGCCTCTTGTTTCAAAATTTCACCAATCCCAGATACAGTTATAAGAATACTAGGTCTGATAAAGAAAAGTAATGACTAGATCTGATTAAGAAAAAATATTCATCTGCAGTAATACATCGTTGTCTCAAATATACGAATGATTAACTCAAGATACGGCTTTTCTTCCAACTCGATCAATTGATAGATATCTCCATAAAAACCTATTTTGAATATTTCAAAATATAATATGTTTGTATAGCACAAAAAACATATTAAAATTCATATATTGAAATCAAATTCAGTAGTTTTATTTATACAGTGATACAGTATATTCAAATTTAAGAAGATAAAGGATGATCTCTGATTGCATCCAATGCAAAAAAACTGTATAGTAATTCACTCACCCCAATTCACATTAGTAGTAGATTTGATAGTGGGATAAGTAGGATCACCTTGGACAGTCAGCATTGTTTGAATGGGATGCATTGATGTTCTATATAGGGAGTGCTGATAGTGCAGAAAGTTATCTGACTAAAGTGGCTCTTATACTTGGTGGGCGGCATTATACTTTTTTAAGCTTTTTAGTGTGCTTGTGTTAGTGTGCTTCTGTCATCCGATACCGGTCAGTATATCCCCATGCCACGCGACCTTTCCTTGTTACTGCCATGTGCTGCTACCCAAGTATTCTGTCTTGTGTACTTCCGCTGATCGGGAGGCTACTCTACACCCATCTGTTATCCTCATCTTACTCGTCCTCCTCCTCCTTCTTCTGTTTCTCCTGCTCCTCCTCCTCCGCCTCTTCCTCCTGCTCTTCTTCCTCCCTTCCATTTCACCTTTACTTCCGATCTTCTTCCTCCAACACACCATGTCCACTCTCACTAATCCCTACCCCTCTCCCTCCTTATCCTCATATTTAAACACTTGATCTAATGGTCTACCTACTGTTGTTGAGTCCTTGTTTCAATTCTATCAATATTCGATGAAAAATTGCTGTTAGAAGCCTCACCTATCCGTCTGAACTGAAATAATTCGGTTGTGTTAGTGAATATTTTGATAATATTTCTAGCCTGATACGGTAAGCTGATTGAATGATTACACAGCTGATCTCCCACACAGGCACACGCATCTTCTGTTATCGACAGACAACGAAATTATACAGACATCTGTTCTTCCAAGGATGAATTATTCTTTTAATGTTCTTCAGCGAGTTTTCCCAGGGATGAGACTTAGTTCAATCGAATTTTTGTATCATAAACCTACTATGTTCCAAATTTCGTGGAAATCGTGAGAGCCGTTTTCGAGATCCGTTGAACATAATAACCAGATATAAAAATACAGAAATTGTTCGCTTAATATGATAGGATAGATAACTGAAGAAGATATACCGTAATACTCGAAAAACTAACAGTATCATATTGATTTTTTTCAATACATCAATTTAGTATCGATTAGATCCTCCTCAATTTGAATCAGGCAGCCTTTTGTTTCCCAATTCCAAACAAAATACCTACAATTTCCGTTTCACTCCGAATTATTTGTGTCTGATAGTACATTATAACTGAAAAATATAAATTATTACTAATTTTATTGTGATGTATTCATGTTTTTCTTTAGAATATTCCAATGATACAGCATGAAACTAATTTTATTGTGATCTATTCATGTTTTTCTTAAGAATTCCAATGATACAGCATGAAACCCATGTCAATTTCATTTGTACTGGTTGCAAAATTTTACATTAAATAATTATTATTTGATGAAATCCAAGTTCAATCGTAATGAAAACAACTTCCTTCAAAAAATAATTCATAATACGTTTCGAGGGAAAAATTAAGAACAAACAATTGGAAGATTCGGGGATTCGATCCGAGAAACATTCACTTCGAAGTCGAGTGCTCTACCAGTACTACCACTAAGCCACGTCTCCAATCAAAGTTGAATGTCTTGTAACAATATTATTATAATCTCCTTTTAAACAAACACTTCTTACAACAATGTATGCCGTATGAAAGAAACTCCATGTCGCATGAATGAAATTTGATCATTAATCCTGAAAAATCTAGAAAGAAAATTGAAATTTGGACTCCGAGTTACACGAGATTGATATTTTCAGAATCTATGTGCAAAATTTGGAAATCTATATCATTCCCGTTTTACCGGTATGCAATCCACAAGTTAACATGTTTTGATGCGAACAAACACAACCCTACTCTCTCTTATTCCAATACAAATTTGAATTTGAAAATTTGAAATTTGCAAATTTGAAATTTGAATTTATTATATAGATAAATCTCGGAAACTATTCTAATACTATTATTTATGTATTGGAAGGAGCAAACAATACAATAGTCGGAAAAAACAGGACATTGCCCAAAACTTCTTCTATTTCCTAAATTTATATTCCTGTTTCTATTTTCCGTATGCAGTTAAGTAGTATCAAATCCACTGAATTTTGACATTCTATCATTCGTGACATAATTTAGAATGGTTCAGTAGAATATTCTAGGTCTTCTTGTTTCTTAAACTAATCGTCTACTATTAATTAAAATTGCTAAGTCTTTTCTGCTGAAAGTTTGATGTCTGGGTTAAAGTTCAAATTCCAGTAATGACTGGTCTTGTCCTTCTTATTAAAATTTCAAATTATTTGTTAAAAATTTTTCATTGTTTAACTTTTTTTAAAGAAATAATTATTGTAGATTTATCATTTTATCAGACAGTTTATAGAAATAATTGTTTGATATTATTACAGCTCATTCATCTTAAGTCGTTAGTGATACATCTTCAATAGAAGTTTTCCAAATCGTGACAGTCGATGGTCCATGAAATACAACATTTGAATTTGTAATTGCGCAATGCCAGATTATCTGGGTCATTTGAATTGCAATTATTACTTGTATCGTATTATCACTGTTTTATAGAGGCGTGCATAATAGTGGCTCATCAGGCTTTGGCAGATTATAGTTTTCAAGCGTATTAATGAAAGTAAATCTAGTTGATGGTCTTGCCCAACATATATTGCAACATATGTAAAGTCCGATCTCCAAAAGTCATATTACTTGCCCAATCAATGTTCACTCGATCATACAGTGTAATAGCCTTAATCAATGGGGTGATAATGTGCGACAAAGCGAAACAAAACAAGAAAAACAAGGACACACACATAACTCCTCATTGAAGATAACAAGAAAACAAGGACACACACATAATTCCTCATTGAAGATAACAAGAAAAACAAGGACACACACATAATTCCTCATTGAAGATAACAAGAAAAACAAGGACACACACATAATTCCTCATTGAAGATTCCAATCACATTAAACATTTCCGATTCCACCCAAAGGTCCTTTGCAAATAGAAATGCTCTTTGGCATTTAGCCTATTAACAAAGAGCTTCGAAAATGATCGTAGATATTTTTGGTTATTTGTTAAGTATCATAAGTTAGGCGTTGGTGTCCATCTACGAACACCAGGTGTCTTGGAATTCGGGAGCAGCGTAGGCAAAGTTGTTCTTAACTCATTTGCAGCATCCACTGATGATTAGGAGTCAGCTGTAGTGGGTTTCACTTCAAACTGTCAGCATTGATGTTATTTACAATGAATACTGACAGGGAATCTCACCGTACCAGTCTGCAGGACTGATGCAGAAGATAGCCTTGAGGGAAAGTAGTACCTAGTCAGCCCAAGTTGCTCTGGTCTGCGCTCTCAAGCACGGTGAAGCAACATTGTGAAAGTCTCCGACCGGTGAGATGAGAGTCGCAGACAAGGAGGCAATGACTGAGAAGAAAGCATGAGAGAAAGAGTGAGAAGAAAGTAGGAGAGTATGAGTGAGAAGAATGCTGGGCGTACTTTATTTGCATATAGCCATTACTTGATACCTGGGCAGACGCCTCCACTGAGCAGTGCGGGCATATTGCGTGGGTACCTGTATAGTGTTGCTGGGCCTTATAGCCTCAAAAGAATGTGCTCTTATTCAAGTCTAGCCCTCAATAACGTTTTTCCAAATAATATTACCATACTCATCAGTTTTCGAATTCTTCGTTTAGAAGTTTTTGTTCCTTCTTCCAAATTGTGTACATTTGCTACCTCTAAAGCAGGGTTTTCGTTTATGCGTAACTGCCGTCGCTGACCACGACAGGGTGAGGATTTCACATTGGGTAGATTTCAATTGGGTAAAAAAAAGGAGACGGGGCCGCCGAAAGCAATGGATGAACAGGTAGAAGTTGTAGTGACCCTTCAGTAGTCGCCTGCTAATGAGTTTCGACATTTTCGTGGTCTATTGTTAAGGATTCCACTCCGAGGAATAAATTGGTGGCCCAGTCTGATTACTTAAAGGCATTTTCAGCTGTAAAACAGTGGTAGCCTACATTGATTGGATAAACACACTCATTACTATCGATTATTGACCGAGCGAAGTGAAGTCTAAGATTCAAGTTGACGGTTTGGCATTTCTCTTAATGTTTAAATGTATGAATGTTTAAATGTTTATATGTTGCGCATTTACGGCGAAACGCGGTAATAGATTTTTATGAAATTTGACAGGTTTGTTCCTTTTTTAATTGCGCGTCGACGTATATACAAGGTTTTTGGAAATTTTGCATTTCAAGGATAATATAAAAGGAAAAATCTGGTGTGGCGCACTCACACAACTTTCCTTGCCGTTATAAAAATTTATCACCTGACGCAAGTGTACACGCGCATTCCAAGTCTACTATTCAAAGATCTGCCAGCTGGTGACAGGACAATAACGCTGGAGACAGACGTAGTCTGCTATCTCTTCATAGTGAAAAATTTAATAGAATCAACAGTTTCCAACAGTTTGCTTTATTGGATAAACAAATTTTCTCGAATTTCGAGCTTATTTTCAATTTTAGGTGAAAATGTCACTGAACATTAATTGTAGAGATTTTTATGCTCAATCTTTTCCACTTAAATTTTTTTGTTTAAATTGTATCTGAAGCCTGATAATCGGGAATCTAAAATCATACTTTGCATTGATGTGGCGGAGCTCCTGAAATTTTTACAGATATTAGACTTGTGGCAGTTGATAGAACTTATCAATAACTATTTTAGGTATGAATTTGATCAAAATCGTTGGAGCCGTTTTCGAGAAAAATCGCGAAAAACCCTGTTTTTGACAACATTTTCACCGCCATCTTGAATTGGATTTTTTCGAAATTGTTCGTGTCGGATCCTTATAGGGGAAGGACCTTAAGTTCCAAATTTCAAGTCATTCCGTTAATTGGGTGATGAGATAATATTGTGTACACACACACACACCACACACACACACACACACACACACACACACACACACATACAGACCAATACCCAAAAACCTCTTTTTTGGACTCAGGGACCTTGAAACGTATAGAAATTTAGAAATTCGGGTACCTTAATTTTTTTCGAAAAGCAATACTTTACATACCTATGATAATAGGGCAAGGAAAGTAAAAAAGAGCCTCCTTCATATGCCAATATTGGAGTAGAAATCAGACAATAGAATATTATCCATCATAAATCAGCTGACAAGTGATTACAGAGATGTGTGGAGAAGCCAGTCTATTACTGTATTTCCATAAGGTCTATAGTTTCATTCTGGTACTTGTGTATGAGAATACTGCTTAAGGTCTACTGTTCACAGAACTACTAGTAAGTTAATACAAATTTAGTCAAACTAAGAACGTATTATTTCTTTTCAATAAAAATTACGTCCTTTTATACTCTTATTCTTACGTCCTATTATATTCAGTGTGCATGATGATACTAGATACATTACATAGACATATCATCAGCTGATGAATAGCGCACTTGGTGTGTAACCACGAATTGTATGTAACTCAAGTTAGTCTGTATACAGCTTGTGAGCAAGATGAGTTTCATCAAAATGAACCATTAGGAATGACTGAATAACAAGTACTTGAACACTAGATTCTAGATCTAGATTCAATAATAAAGTGAGAATACAAGTAACAGGTAAGGTGGAAAGTAATATGAGTCCCTTCCAGCTAAAATTGCCTTCAAGAAAGCAGACGGGGCCACTCCGGCCACTAATAAGGGTAATGAAGCGGATTCAGAGGACAATAGAGTGTGATAGTCGAAAGTTGGAGGATGAACCTTTATAGAACAATAGCCCAGTGTACAGGTAGCGCGGCCCCGTCTCCTTTCTTTAACCCTTTCAATTTGTCTAAATAACCTGAAAGATTATAATATTCAATTATGTTTTAATGGGGGATTTCTAGTTTATACTTTTTATATTTTCAAATGGCAATAAGTTGATATTATTACAAATAGTTTTTTTCTTGAATAATAAACACAAATAATGAAAAGTTATTTGATCAGCTGTTTTAGCACCCTTGGAATTTAGACAGTCTGAATGTCAACAATGCTTGCCGTCGTCGACTGCTGAAATTTACGCACAAACGAAAATGCACCTTTACTTCGTTAACTGAGTCATATCAATTATTGTGAGATTCACTCAATCTGTCAGCATAGGTGGTAATGAAAGCATTGAAGTTATTCGAAAGGAATGCTCACTGTTCAAAGTAAATTTTACTAGGCCTATACATATTTTATCTCCTTTTTAGTGTTGAGGGATCAGACAATTCTAGAATTCCAATTTTCAATCCTAACCAAAAAGTTTGTAGAATTTCAAAAATAATTTTTTTTAGAATTCATGTTTAGTTAGTAACATACTCCTGCTCTCCTCCTTCTCTCCATTATCGTTAATCTCTTTATTCTACTTCTCCATCTTTTCTGAGGCTGAATCAATCACTTGAATCACTCTCTCGTAGGCTTTTTCCATAAATTTTCCGGCAGCTCCAAGTCCATTTCATCAATCAACTAAATATATGTTTTTAACGGAATTGGCTTGATTATACATTTTCTTCATTGGAATTAATTGAACTTTTACTCTGAGAAAGTGAAGAAGTCGTGTTACTTTTACTCTTTCAATACCGAAAGTAATCGTATATGTAGTTTATGTAAACAGTATACGAATTCACTTCAATACCCTCAACCATAGAATAAATTGAGAGACAAAAATTACAATAATTTTGAAACGAAAATAACGAGGAATCTTGAAATTGCTAGTTTTTAGTTGAAATTGTTATTGTTTCCGTACTGAATAGCCAAATAGGTGAACGTATAGTTGGAAAAGGTGATTTCTTTTTTTATAGCTGTAGATAAGTGGGCCGACTGATGACGTAGCCTGTCGACTATACGCTGTGATGCACATACTATACGTATGTATGTGTGAGAACAGTGAGATTCGCTCCAAACTGTCAGCATTCCCAATGAAAAACGTCACTTCCTCTCATTTAAACAATGCTGACAGTGTGAAGTGATTTTCGCTATAGCTGTCTGAAAACTTTCATATTGTTGCACCATTGGCGAGGCCCCACAGCCACATTCCACATACAATACTCTTCCTTGCCACTATCATCAATATTACACAACTCTATTTCAACCTTCAAGGCTGATAGTGTGGTGGGGGAGGGGGCTATTGAACTTGTTCGTAATTTGTGCCAATACTGTGCTTCTCTTCCTCCTCCTACTACACCTTCACTCCTCTTCCTCCTCCTCCTCCTCCTCCTCCTACTCTCCTCTTCCTCCTTCTGTCTTCAAATTTGAGATCTCATCTGGTATCTGGTGTGATGCTTTTTTGCAACTTGCTGCTGTGTCAAAATATTGCGTTATGTTGTGGACCACTAGACACGTTTTTGTGAAGGACGTAAATGGAATAACAGCTGCCAATGTAGGCTGACTAGATTAAAGACCAGTGTTGAATGTAGTTCCGTACCGAATGGATGCTGGCTTAGTTATCAATCGTCTGTTGCCTCTCCAACACTGAACAACCTTGCATCTCGTAATATTGATTCATCAATTACATTTGATTACAAATAAATTTAGTTGAATTACTCAACAAGTGATTTTATTCAGTGATTGTGATTCAAATACGGTTTTGTAATCCAACAATTTAATTTTATTTACTAAACTGTTAAGAGTTATCTCTTAGTTTGTAATTGTGCATCAGATTTGATTAATGTAATTGATCTATCAATAAGTGTTTTCTGTTAGTGATGCGTTTGGAATAAATCAACAAATCAACATAGCCCATTGGGCAATTTATTAATTCATTATATTTGATCAATTTGATTGTTCTTCCAAAAAGTGTGAGTTTGTAGGATATATTCTTCTGATTTTGGTATTGAAAAAATCCATTTTTTTGTAAAACGTGCTTAGTGGTATGGTAGCAAGATTCGTTGTACAGCATGTGAACTTCCCATTGTGTGCTAGTGTATTGATCTTCTTTGATAAGTTTTATGTAAAATGTGTAAGAAACAATCCGTTGATGCACTACTGTCTTTGCAGCCCAATGCAACAACAATAGTCAGACTCCATTTCCGATTAAAGAATAGAATACCTTAGGTGAATCAATAACATGAAAATTGGCTCGAAGGTTTTAATAATTTTGAAGGACTAATATACTTGCTTATATGATTGAATATATTAGTTGTAAAGATGTATAGAGTTGTGTTTCCCTAATATGTTCGCTAATCATAACTACATATTATATTCATGACTGTATTATACAGGCTCTATACCATGTTGATCAAAACTCAACGTGAATTATAATTCATCATTATATTATCAAAGTGTTGTGATCTCTGAGAAAAATCAAAAATAATTCAAAAATCTCTGAGAACAAGTCAAAAAGAATTTAAAAAATGCTTGTTTGAAATTATATTATTTATAGTTTTATACAGTGTTACAATTTATTGATATATAATCCAAACGAAATTTGCAAATAATATTTGTGATATGTTGAATGTTCAAATGCTATCTTAATCAAAAGTTATCACGATAACATTATTGGGAATATAATCAATTTTTTTATTGTATTCTTCTGTATTGTTTTGTTTTTTCCTGCAATACATTTCTGTAGCATCCAATTAAAAATCACCAGATGTTTTATCAGTCTAAGCCTGTATGAAGGTAGTAGTCCTGACAATCACTTTCACTGAGATAGAGTCTGCAAGACGCCTTGTGTAGCTGTGTCTGACTCCTGGGCCACTCACCATTCTCACTAGCCAGGAACAGAGCAGAAAAAGAAAACAAGTGCTCGCTGCATGCATTGAACGCGGCGGTATTGCGCTAATTAATTATTGTGGAAAAATGCAATAACGAGTGCTGAATTTCTAGCCAGCTAGAGTAGAGTCGCTGCAGAAGCGACACCGATTCAAGGATTCAAGTCGGCGTCTCATGGAAACCCATGTCGATTCCTGCCCAAGTCATGCCTTCTCTTTTTCAGGCAGGCTGCACTGTTGTTACTGTCTGTTGCACTCTGAATTGAAGCTGAAAGACATCTGGGATTTCTCTTCTAAGTTGTGAACAGCAACTATCCGATTGAAGTGAGCTTTCATTAGAAATCGCACTCCTATCAACGTAAATCATCTTCTTAAAGAATTAGCCACGACGGAATGTCGTAAAAAACGTTGTTAACACGCAACTCAGTTTCCAGATTTACATGTTTTTTGTATCTTATCTCTCCATTAACTCTCACATATTGGAGAAACTACAACACAAACTAGGAAATAATTTCTTCAGTTTCTACAATATAATATTATTGATAACATTATAATTATACTTTTGATTACGTACAGTAATAATAACTGTATCATTGTTTTGAAACTATGAAAAACCCTCTTCCATAAATTGAATAAAGATACCCAAAGTGCTCAGAGAATCAATTCCTAAAAGAAAGGATGTGGATAAGTCAAGAGTAATGTCAATGCAATGTTTGGTTACTGTTTTGCACAATAAAGAAATAAATCTGATGAATAAATAATGATCACTAAAAAAATAAATGAATAAATAAACAAACAAATGAATAAATAATGATTACGATAGTTATCGTAATTACGAATAATAATGATTGATTTTGGATTAAGAATAGTTGAAGTTGATGTGCATTTCTTGATCAAGCGCCGTTAATTAAAGATAGTTAATCTGTTCTCTGATATTAAAATTAATTAGGCCACTGTAATAATGATTGCTATCTCTAATTTCTGATTTGACTTGGAAAACCAATTTTACTGGTGTGCCGATTAATGCTATGTCGAACTTTTATTCCACTCGTGGAAAATGCACCACTATAGAATCGGTGCTATAGTGAGATTCATTGTTTACTATAAACTGTCAGCATCCTATATAGATAACACCAAGCCTCCCATTCAACAATGTCGGAATGACCCTATACTCTTGTTTCAAGCTCTACTTTCAAAAACTGGTCCTTTCATAATGATGATTATAATTTCGTATTGTATCAAATTATAATGACAAAGTAGATCCTCGACCAGTTTCTGTCGTATTTTCAACCGCGTTTCCAGTCAAATTTCAGTTCTTGGTAAAATTTGACATTTGGCTCGAATCTCCCTTAGGGAATATTTTCTCGTTAGTTTGGCCACGTGTGTAATTGTGTGTGTAATTGGCTACTTTTAGCACAATATCCGGGCAAAATTATTGGGCGTGGAACGGGAATTGAGACATAAAACGCGTTGCGGACGTCTATGAGAGATGGTCACGGCGAGCAAAATGGCGGATTAATTCTAATTTTATTGCCATTTCATTTTTATTATTTATACGTGTGCAGACGCGCGTGCGCATGTTGAGCAGCTGCATGAGTCGTTGCTTGCTGCAGTCTGCAGCCACCAGCAATAGTTTCATTCCCCTCGTTTATTAGCGATTGCAGTCGTTTTCGTTGAATAATTAGAATAATTGCAGAAACTAGTGCACTCTTTGCAGCTATCAGCGGGTAAACGGCCCATTACTTGTGCCGTTAAAATTCTCCATTTGACGTTGTTTCCATCTGTGTGCCTTTTATCTCTCTCTCTCTCTCTTACTCACTATCTCTCTTATTAATTCACTTACTAATTTACTCCCACTCTGTCTCTCATTCCAAGCTGTCACTCTATTAATTGATTGGAAATACTGGAAAATTGTTGAATTTTCTTATGTAATCCTTCCCTATGGTACTTCGACTTGATGATATTGATGGAAAATTTGCCGTCAACCTCAGAATAGGTTATAATAGAAAAAAATATTTTCCTAGGTTATCACCCTCGATATTGTAATTGATGGAAAACTGTCGAGAGTTAGAGAGCTTGCAGTTGTTGGAGAGAGGAGAATTGCTTACTTTCTTGCTTGTATAGCCTCAATAGTAATATTGGTGCAAATGGATTGAATGCGAAATTGAATTCTGTGTTTCATTCATAAAAATGTTTAATAATAAATTTTGATGATTCAATAATCTATGATTACATTGTTGCCAGTAATATTTATTCTTAGTATTGAGTTTCAATAATCTGCAGATCGATAGTTCATAAACCATGAATTTCAGTCAATTTAAGACATAGAAGCATTATAGTCTATTTTACTTTAATGACGAAGTGAACCAAAGAGAGTTTGGTGAGAGTGATGAGTAGAGAGATAGAGCGAGAGAGAGTGAGAGAGTGTGTGAATGAACGGGTGAGTAAGTTGGAGACACCGATTGAACAGTGATGTGAAAGAGAGAGAATCAGGGAGTGGTGAGAAGGCGAGATTGCCTTGCATGTTAACAACATAATAAGAATTAAGGAAAGATCTCGTAATTGCGATAAAGCCGAAATGTGCTCTAATTACTTTGTATTCTTGTTATTTCTGTCTCATCACAGAACAGTTTCGACTAGACTTTGAATAGATATAAGAAGAAACCCTGAACAAATCACCTTTTTACTAGTTTTCTTTTTCCACCAATTTCTCAAAATTTGAAGTCGGTAACATTCTTCTGATATTATATTGTAATTTCAAGATACTCGCTTTACATCTTGCTGAAATGATTACTCAAATATTCATATCTGTCTTGAAATTGAAGAATAGATGTACAAGTAAAATCTTGATTTACGTCATTTCGGTTGAACATGTTCCGATGTTTGAGCATGACATTCTTCTTGTCAGAATGTGTTCAGAGCTTCTTCTCTTAGAAATTTTGAATTCTGATTATGAGGCCATACAAATTCTTGGAATAATCGATTTTGTGGGTGGTAGCCTACCATGGACAAACAGATTCTTACCTAATTGTATGGTTTTACCGTTCTGTAGTTGACAGCCACCCGGGATTGATATTGACAAACCTTAGTGTATACGTATGTAGGTTTCAAATTCCATTGCTTTCAGATTGCTCCTTTCACATCTACCTCTTATTAGGTTGAATATTTGGCAAAATCTTGTTTTGGTTTGAATACAGCTAGCGCCAACCCAGACTAGTCTACAGTGAAATTCACTTGATACTGTCAGTATTCCTCATTTCTAACATCAATACTCCCCATTCAGTCAATGCTGACACTATAAAGTGCATGTTAGTATAGTTATTATGATGAATCACTCAGCCGTGGTCACCTGCGAACATCATCATTATTGTTATCATTATGAAATTGCTTTAGCACGCGGAAAATTTTAATTTGCTCATGAATCGGCCATTGTTTAGAGCCGTTCATTACCAGCAAACAGGTGATGTGTGGTCTGTCTGTGCATTGTAGGTATATTGTCAATCTTGTTGAAGCAGTCAGTAAATTGAAATGCTAAACGAGGTCATCCCCATGATGTTCTGTTGAAATTCGGCCCATTAAATGGTCATTCTATTCTCTAGTGAGAGTCACTCTTTGAACTGTCAGCATTCCTTGTGATTAACTTCATGATTCCCATTAAAAAAAACTGACACTTTGTGGGGAACCCACTGTATTCAATCTTCCTTAGAACATACTTGGAATGTTGGAATTTTGGAAAGAGGATTATGAACTGGTACCGGTATCCAAGCCCTTTTTCTTTCGGGCCTACACTGTATTCCCCGATATCACATTCTCACACGATCGGGAGGGAATATAAATGGAAGAGAATATTAGTGGAACGAAAGAATGAAGAATGAAAAAGTGTGCTTGAATTTGTGAATGGCCGACACTATTGCAAGAATGGAATAATGGAGCTGCTATAATGAACCGTTTGAATTAGTAGTTCAATGTGGATTATTTTTTAGAGAAGGTGCGCTGGAGTAGGGGTAGAGGGGTTAAGGAGGGAAGATTAGGAAGGAAAGAGAGTAAGGAGAGAGAGGATTGGGATATTGGTGTTGAAAGGATAAACAGCAAAGTAAACAGGAGTTCGAAAGAAAAATACTAGAGTAGAGAAAGAGAGAGCAGAGACACGTTTGTGAAGTAGAACTTGAAAATCTAATTCATTCACGTATTCTTTGCATTTGCCAGTGCAATTGTTTGGAGTTTGTTAATTATTATATTAATAAGAAGGACATTGACCATCCACTGTGCATTCATTGTTCATTCAGTATCACTCGTCCAATGAACCTTCAGTTGTAAGCACAAGACGAATGTATACATACATTCATTAAAACTTCTCCGAAAAATGTTGTAGCGATAGGTTAGAATGAATGTATACATTCATTAAAAACTTCTCCGCATAATTTTGTAGCGATAGGTTTGAGTGAAACCAAATGCAGCAAATACAACAAAAGTTTGCAAAATATTATTTGATACATGAGTTGAACACTTGAAGAACGTTCTAGGGACAGATCCACTACTATTCAAAAGAACTTCCAATATTTATATTCACGGAACAATGCAAGTACTTGGCGATGGCTGTTCAGTTGGATGTTAAAGGGTACTTCAATAATTGATTACTCTATTTTCATTCTCATTCTTGAAGCCACCTTCTGTCCCATCACTCTTTTTCGTTTCCCCCCTCAATAAACGTTGCAATAGGTTCATGCCAGCGTATAGACCTACACTGGGTATGCTTCGTAATAATGGGTCCCCTTCTAGATGTCGCATCTGAGAGATATTTCAGGAATTATGAAGTCGGTTTACGGAGTAGTTTTTTTTTCAAACAAGTTTGAAGTTTTGTATAGAGAGATTTGTCTTCCTCTTGAGAGAAATATCATGTATTTTTTGTATGAAGTTTCATTTGATTATTCATACATAATCTTGAAAAATCTCATTTATTCGTTTACCATCTTAAAAATCATGTAGCTACCATATTTAAAAAATACTCTTAGAGTAGCCGTATATTGTTCACTAACTTTGAAAAATGTTAGGAGGAAACGGGGAAAAAACACTGACTTTGAAAAATGTGAAACAATTAAACTGCTGCCCGCATTCAGTCTATAGCAAAGAAAATATTAAAGCAAAGAACTCATTATTGATAGTTATATGAGTTTTTTTAAATAAACCTTTTTAAACTTTTTGAAGTCGATCTGAACCTTTTCATTATTTGATTATTTCATAATTTCATCATCATCAAACGAGCAAATACAGTATAACCATGATATTGTAGTCAGAGTTTATTACCGTACTCTGAATGCCGATTCTAGATTGCTTGATTGAGAAATTGTAAGATTGAGGAAAGTGAGTAGAAAGGACAGTGACCCAGACTAGTTTGACCAAGAAAGTAGGAGTGAGCAAGTGCAACAAGACTCTATTCTCCTTCAATTTTAATCTAGTTTTATACTGGAGCATCCAAGAGGTACATTATTGATGGAGTTAGAATATGCTCCAATTTGTCAAATCTTGAAAAATATTTTATCAATAAACTTATTGAATCTGATGGTTCAGAACCCACCTAAAACAGGCGGTCAAATCTTCATCATCCATCACCTAAGTATCAGACTAGTGCTTATGTAGACATAGGCATCATCCTCAGAAAAAATATTGTAAGTTCTGTCAAGCTGTCAGAAGGGTAAATCAGTGAGGTACGAAGAAGGAGCCCACTGAAATAACGCGCGTCTTCTTCTTACCTCTACGATTCGAGTTTGACAAGGTTTCAAAATTCAGGCTGAGTATATATAGCTTGTGGAAACTTAAGTTTCCACATTTACTTGTAATTTATGATAATTGAACGAGCGTTAGCGAAGTTCTCACTTTTGACTTACTGAAGGCGTTTTCTCTGTATTTATGTTCGACAGGAACTTCAGAGAAAATTGATTTATCAGCTTCAAATTTTGAACATGATTTCTATAAAACCTTTTCACAGATCAAGTTCGTTGGACAACAAAATTGACTCACTCCTTCAGGATATAGAAATAACATTGAAAGTGCATAAGAAATAGTTATTTGTGCAACTAGTGCGCAAAGTGACAGTTTGCTGCACCAAAAGAAACGTTTACGAACGAGCCATAGGCGAGTGCAGAATGGTTTCTTGAGTGCAGCAGAGGAACTTTGCGCACATATTTCACATTAAATTTTTCCTACAGTTATCATTCAATATGAAAAGTGGGTAATTACCGGTAAAATGATGGCTGAAATCCATCAAATGTTTGTGTGTGTGTGATGCTGTTATTAATAACAACCTTAATTCAATCAAAAATTAATAATCCAATTAAAGTTGAAAATTCTCAGCCAAAGTTCTCATTTTTATTCATTCAAGAATCAGAAAAAATACAGATAGAGTAAAAAATTTGCATTCAAAATACATGCCAACAGCTGATTATGATGACTGCAAGATGGCTGAACTGACTGAACCGACCTAGTGGGAAGAATTGTACCTAAGTTTGTTTTATCCAGCTAAAAAGTACTGAAACAGGATTCAGAAATTTAGACTTTTGCTTAAATCACCGAGAAAAATGCTCAAAGTTAACTGAGAAATATTTTTAAAAATAACATAGACAACAGAGAATATTTATTGTAGTATTCTTATGTTTTTTATTATTTTTATTTATATGGATATCGAATGGTATTCATTTAACCTCAAAATTCGAATTTTATAATGTATATTTGGTACTTTTCTCATTGCTTGCAGTTGAAATAATAATTATCAATAGAAAAGAACTATTATTTATTATTAAATGATGAGAATTCGTAAATGATGATTATTTAATTATGATTTAGATGATCTTTATTCTTGTTTTGGTTTTCTAGATTTGGATTTTATCATATATGTAGGGTAGCCATTGAAATGATATCTAAATCTAACCACAGTCATTGTTACCAACTCAATTTTGGCTTCCGTGCACTTATCCTCCATACAACACACCAACTATTTTGTGTTGCCTTGTTGCAAATCTGGAGTACGCAAAGTATTCACTTTGCGCACTAGTGCGGAAAAGTGATTCTTTGCGTTCTGTTATCAGTGCAGGAATGGTCACTTTTCAAGGTATCTGTAGGAAAAAAAATGTTTTGATGTCATATCACACAGACTGTCAGACAAACAGATTTTATGCGCCAACACATGATTTATGCTGAATAATAAACAACATTAATTTACTAGTAGTTCTGTGAACAGTAGACCTTGCACAGTTATAATTCAAAGCCTCCTCTTATATTGTTCATCAGAGTAAATCCTGTCTGTATGTCGTGTCGGGGAGATATCGCTGTATATCGGAAATATATTTATTAAACTTGAATTAAAAAAAAAAAACACTTTTGAAGTGAAAATGCGCTTACTTTGGTAGTGACGATCGTTTCGACCTGTTGTTGGTAATCATCAGACTGTGGGAATCTACTCATATGTCAAGGTTATGTGTGGTATGGGGTGAAGGTGGAGGAATAGGTTGTGGTGGGGGTTGGTAGATACTTAGTGAGGCGGTTATTTTGAAATGTGGACTATTTTGTCAAAGAGTGTGTGGGAAGAGAAATTAATTTGATCATTTAGGAGACTGTTGGGAAACTGTTTTGTGTGGTTGTAAATTTCGTATTGTTCCAATACATTGAGTTTTCTGCTTTTTTGTGAGATATGGAGGATCTCAAGATTGGTGGCTATGTCAGTGTATGTGTGGTCTGTTTATATAATATGGTCATCAAAGTTTGAGTGGCTATGTTGTTTATTAATGGCTCTGATGTGCTCTTTATATCTTGTTTGAAAGTCACGTCCTGTTTGTCCAATATACAGTTTATTAAAATTATTACATTTCAATTTGTAGATGCCTGTTTGTTCAAATCTCTGTTTGTTTGTTTGGTAATTTTGATATCTTTTCTCAGTGAATTTGTTGTTTTAAAGGCAATCTTGTATTTGAGTTTTTTAAAAGATGATGCTACTTTCTTTGTTTTTTGTTGTAGTATGTGAGTGTGATGAATTTTTGGTTATTTTCCATATTATTCTTGGTTGATGACTTTGTTCTTATATTGTGGAGTAGGTTGTCGACTAGAGTGGATGAGTATCCATTTTGTTGAGCAATGAATTTGATCGTGTTGAGCTCTTGATTGTAATAAAAAAAAACCTTGTAAAAAATCACACATAACCTTGACATCTGAGTAAATTCCCAAAGTCTGATTATGACCAACAACAGGTCGAAACGATCGTCACTACCAAAGTAAGTGCATTCTCACTTCAAAAAAGTTTTTTTTTCAAGTTTAATTTTAAGAGTGAAAAAGTATGAATATGCAACAGAGTATATTTATTAATTTACTCTTGTATTTTCAGTCTGCTAGCACCACCTAGTTTGTGGATTCGAATCCCGCTGATGGCATGGACGTTTGATCAACTCATCAATATTCACCAACGCACTATCCATTACTCAAGCACTATCAAACAGCTAATGTGGGCATCATCTGCAATACGTAAATGAAAAATCTCACTGTTGCAGTTCTTAAATCTGAGTTTCACTTCAAACTGCCAGTATCGGTGGAATGAGAAGCATTGACAAGAGTTGCTGAGTTTGAAGCGAATCTTTGTGAGGTACTGAAGGCGCCAAGACGCTATGTGATAGTCCTCTTTGTCTACTCGTTCGTTTTGCACTGTTCTGCCTTCTACTTCTATTCGTAGCCGGAGACGGAGAGTCAGTCGGACTCAACTGAATCTAATCGCTGTTCACTGCAACGGTACGGCACGGTGCTCTGATCACTTCAAACTGTCAGCATTCCTTCGAAATAACACCAGTGCATCACATTACAACTATGCTGACTGTGTGAATTGAATCTAACTAGGCCTGCTGCCTTGAGGGTCATGGCCCCTGTCACTTGCTAGCTCGGCTAATGTTTCTTCTCCCATTTATGCTTCTCTTTCTTTTCTCTGCTTGGCCTTCTTGATCTTGACTTTATTTTTCTACAACACTATTCTTATACGTTGTCTTCTCCTTCTTGTGCTAAGACTGACTTATTCTGCTTTATTTCTTATTCTTCATAATATTTTTTATCTATCTTTTCTCCACCTCTTATATATGCTATATCTCCCTTTTCCTTTACCGTACTTTATTTAATCTCGTTATCCCTTTTTTTTCATTGCTTTTTGCTTTTGTTTTCTTTCTCCTCTTCCTAACTTTTCTGCACGTAGAACTCTACCTCAATCTGAATCGTTCGGTTTTCCACCTCTTGTTTCCTGTCTTTTCGATTAGCAGGATTTCTCGTGTCTTGTCTTCCTCGTCGTTTTTAATATTGTCTTCCTTCACCCTGATGATACTTTTATCAACCTACTTTTTCTTTAATAGTTTTTTCCTCAATAATATTCGATGATCTTCCTCTTTCGATCATTTTTACGTAGTTTCGTAATATTTTCCATCTTCCCTGAATATAGGTTCTAAACTGACTGATCAAAATGATTTTTCAAGTGGGTAACTTGGAGTAGACGTTATCCCATGGGAGAATTTTATAAGTTCGTGCAGTTTGTGTGTTTATCGCCAAAAGAGACCACACGCCCTTGTTTATCTTTTAATACTTTACAGGCGACTCTGAAACCAAATTGTCTCTAATAGTCTTGCTAAATGTCAGTATAGCACTTGACGAAGCCCCAATCACTACTCAGTGCAACGTTGTATATTAAAACCTAATTTCAGTTCAAAGTTTGGCAGACTGTTACTGCTCGAATTACTATTACTTGAATAAATGAACTTGGCATCGATAAATTCTCCCACGAGTTCCCTCCATTATTTGTCCTCTTAGCAGTGATGTGATGACGTAATCAAGATATTGGTCCAAAGTTTGCCAGAAACTCAAAGGTTTTTTCTGTTCCCGCTCATTGAATCCTTTTCTCGCTCATCATCTTTTACCAAACTGTTTCCAAACATTGTTCTATAAAACCATGTTGTATATAAAGTCCTCAATGATGATGATACTCTGTTCTTCTCAAAGTGTGAACTCAAACCTCGAAGATTGTTGTTTTTGAGAATTCTCAACAATCTACTCTATACTCCCATATACTTCTCTTATCTTCTGAATACTTTTCTAATATTCTTCATAAATAATTTGTTTCGTATAACTCAAATCTCAAACAATCCCAATTTCACATGAGATACTATTTTCATCTTCTTCGTTTATATATTTTTTCCAATTTAGCAATCTCTTCACATGACTGAACAAACCACATAGATCGTATTACGAATCGCTAGAATGAATCTTTCAGGAATTATCCGACATATATGAGACAATTCATAATGGAGGAACACAACTCTGTGGCATGACTTACAATATTATATATCCTTCGATAAATTTCACTTTATTTTCTTGATAGAAATCTATTTTTTAGGCTTGTTAACCAATAATCCAAAAACTGTCAATTCGATTATAAATCGCCAGTATGATGCTCTAAAATCTACATCGTTCAAAAGTTTGACTTTGGATGGGACAATTCATGATAAAAGAAAGAACACAGACTGCATATGCGCAATGACGTTGTTCTTTGTGTGGATTATGTTTTCTCACAGTAATTAACTGGAAGAAATAGAGGGGTCGTCATTCTGAATAATTCTGAAATATAGAATGCACAACATGTCAAGCTTGATGGAAAAAATACCTCCAGTACATTGTTCTATAACAGAAGGCGGTACCCTCTATAGTTTTTATGCTATGGCAATATAGTAATAATAGCTCATAACCATAATAATATAATATAGGGTTCAAATACTACCGTCTCTATTCGCTTTTATACTTATAGAAGAGACGGAAATGCTTTATTTTAGACCATAGAAGCACGGTAGTGAACAAGATTTAGTCAAGATGATTCTTCAATCATGTGAAGTTGACTGTGTGTATTGCCATTGTGTGTTACCTAATTTCTAAATTTGTGCGTTGTTTTTGTACAGGGCGAAGACGTTTGGTAAGGAGGTGGCACCCCTGCAGAATGCCCGCTGCTCTCCAATTGCTACCTGCAACCTTCCTAGTCTTATCTTCGCTTCTAACTATTACAGGTAACAAACTGTTATTATATTCAAATTAAATCTATTCATCTAAACAATAAATATGTATAGGTGTTGTTCAGTTGATTTTTTTTTTTAAAGAATGGCTCAAGCATACGAATTAATTTTATTTTAACATTTACACAGTAGTTCTAGCCACAAAATATTCTTGTTGGATTTGGAACAATGAAGTTAGCCGAATTCGTTAAAGATGGACTAGAGTAATATGAATACTGTCTGTTTAGTCTGTGAGATGAATGACTTGTTTTTGAGAGTCAAAGTTTAGTCAATTCCAATCTCATTTATTTAATCCCTGGTGTAGTACGTTTGAGAAAAAAATCAGCTTTGCAAAACTATTCTATATCTTGAATCTTTAATCTTGAATTATTTCCTAATAACTAGTCTAATAAATGATCCGTCCCAGACAAATAAGCCATATAGGTTATATCAGCTACATCCATATACCGAATATTCAATTTGAAGTAGTATCGTCGTCATGAACACATCATCTACATCTGTATCATCTACAGTGAGATTTGAGATTCACTGCGAACTGTCAGAGTTGTTTGAATGGTGTTTTCGCTATAGGGAGGGAAACCTATAGTTAACCCATAGTTAACAGAGCCATTAGTTAACAACTCGCCCATAAATAGATGTTCGTTGCAGAGTCGTTTGCCAGACCCTTTTTAACTAAGGCACTTATTAAGTCACACTGCTGCTCATACCACTTTTTGCGTGGTATGCTTCTATCCAACTAATGTATTGGTAACGGGGAGGGAATCACTGTGAACAGTTCTTCCAAACCACCAGTCGGATGACGTCACAACATGGTGCTTGTTTATTACAACACTGCTGTCTGCGCTGCTTATTGTGTTGTTGATGTTTGGAGGTTACGAATCGAAATCGTAAACTGCAGACTAATTTGTAATATTATTTTAAGTTAAGTTAGTTTGAATTTTTGATAGCTAAATGAATGAATTAAGCAAAATAAGATTAGAGGTAGAAGTAAAATGAGTGACTGGTGTATCTATTATTGTATAATATTAACAAAAAAAAAACCAAAATAATATTAACAAAAACAAAAAAATTTACCAGAATTTTTTTATTGCCTTCTGGCATTTTTATTTATCTTGGAAGCAAAGCAGCCAGTTTACAAGATACATTTCTAATGATTCTGCATACGGTGCTTATTATTAAAATCAATAATAATTGATTAAATTATACAATTTATTGAAAATTGTATTACATCTTCGTCCAAGCTACTCAAAAAGTCAATGATATTCCAATCTGTTTATTTACACTCTATCTACTGTTTCAAATAGTTAACGTTATTATAATGTAATCAACTATTAAGTATGATCATTTTCGTCTGTCTTTTAACATGCAAACAAGTCAACATAACCTTAAAATACACTTGGCGCGAATGTATAGTGGATTTATAAGCACGATTTTGAGCATTTAAATTAAGAGCACATTTAGTTATTGGTAACCTCAAATGACGTCATCTGCCTGTAGGGTTTTCGTCTCTGCAACGGAAAAACCTGTTTGTTGGCGCGTTATTACCTATCGGCAGAGCAATAGCTTACAGAACGTCTCTGCAACGAAATTGGCCTGTTAAATAGTTAAGTCCGCGCTGTTAACTATGGGCGACGTTATTTGTCGACTCTGCAACTGGGCATGAATCTGTCTACAGTGAGTTGAAGTTGAAGTTTAGTGAGTGAGTTGCCTGATGGGTTCTTTCCATCCTTGAAGTGGTCAGACGACAAAGATGTCAGGTTTGGGGGTTCATAGACTCTCGGGGGGTGAATGATATCTGGTGGGGGGTGGGGAGGCGTCTCGACGCCTAGCTTGGCCGTCGGCCAGACCAGAGCAGCACTGCTTTGTTGGGAATTTGCAGACTGTGGACTGAGATCGAGACCCCACCGACTTCTCATTGACATCCAATCCTTTCTGTACCAGACCACCAAATCGGGAAGAGCATAGTGGTGTCACCGAAATTGCGAGATACCGTTTAAAATGTATGTTGTAGTTTATCGTGAATTATTGATATGATTCAAGATTGAAATTAATAGTTCATATTCAATAATATGACTTTGATGAGGCTTCCACCTTCCACACGTCACATAGAATATCATGTTTATGAGCCCCAAGCGTCACTCAATTTACTTTGCCCATTCTCCCATTAACACTATTACCAGTGCAATCGTTTTTATATTTTTCTGCATTGTCAATTTCCTTCTTATAATTATTTTTCGCAGCCCTTTAAAACATTTGCAACCTCAATTTTTTTCATATTGGAGCATTACAGTTTTCACTAATTAAGTTACTTATTTTCATTAATGAATTGCAATAGTGTTCGCAAAGGCGATACTGTTATAATATAAAAATAGAGAGATAATCTTCAGTAGTGCCCATTCATATTGTATGAGATTTGTTTCCAGCTATTTTAACGTTTTGAAAATTTTGCTCAATCGCTAGTTATCACTAATACTGAAAACTTTGATCAAATAACTAATCTAAACTAAAACTAATCTGAAAATTCAGAATTTCCTTCCTCGAATTTATTTTAAACTGGTTGAATGTGTAGCATTGATGTTTTTCACAAAGAATGCTGACAGTTCAAAACGAATCGCACTACTTTAGATTGGATTGGATGTTGTTGAGAAAAAAAGAAGCGGATGGAGCTCACTATAAGCGGATGGAGTCTCTGTTGAAGGAACTCAACAAGTCCTTGGTCCTTGAACATGCTGAGACATGTTCGCGGCGGTATTAGCCTTCACTTCACTATAAAGCGGCCTATAGACGAACAACTTGGTTGGCCAATGTTTCCCACAGACGGTCAACCTGCTTTTGCCAACTTCATTTCCCGATCAGCTCTGCTGCTGTAGCGATTACACTCGACATTTACAGAAAATGAGCGATCTATTATCTTTTATCATAATAATAATAATATCGAGTGACCTGGCTGGCTCAGGTCTGGTGTCAGAGTTTTCAGGTCGTAACTGATCAATTTCAGGGCCTCTGACATGACCTAACGACTGCTTTTTAGGCAGCCGGGACCGACGGCTTAACGTGTCCATCCGAAACGATTAAACGATTAATTTGTACATCTTTTATTGAACTATACTAACTATGTGACCGAACCTGGTTGTGAATAAATAAGGCTTTTATATAATATAACCTATTAACCTGGTTATAAATAAAGAAGGCTTAGGTATAATCTAACATTTAAGTTTAGAGCATATATTCCATTTCTTTAACAGGTCTATGCTTTATAACAGGCTTGAGAAAAGACTTATGAAAAAGTGTTACATTACCGATTTACTGTTTACACAAAATGGCAATGTTTTTATAGGAGACCAAAATTTAATAGAAGAACAAGAACGATTAACCGCCTTTACTTGAGAAGTTGAAGAAATAGATAGCCAACTTCAAATAAAAAATTCCTCCAACAGATTGTATAAAAAAGTTCTCATTAAGGTAGTTCGCTTAAGGTAGAGGCAGCCTCTCAAAATGATCACAGTTATCATAACGAAAACGATCAATGGAAGCCGGAAATGAACGGAGCTCACGTAGGCCTATGCGTGTGTGCGAATACATCATTTGATGGAAATTGTGAAAACCGGAACCTTTCTGAATGAACGTGTAGAGCAATTTGTACATTGTGCCTACATCATCAATGGATCAAGTGATTGAATGAAACAGTATGACTTTTTATCGTAAATAGAAAATAATTACAGTATTTCGAATGTCTGAAACTGTCTAAAATCCAGGCTGTTATAAAATATAGTCTACAGTACTGTAATATATTGTGGACTAGTGAATAGTAGTAGTGAGCAATACTCTCATTAATTTCAACAGTAGTAAAATAGTAAAGAATAGAGTAGTATAATAATGGTATGCCTTTGGAGCAGACTGTCGATCACTATACTGCAGCAAAAAACTTTGTTAATCCGAGGTTCAGCGCAGACAACTTACGTTTGATAGGATGATCAGAAAGACTTCGACTGAACCCAGAAGGCTTCAGGAATCCTTTCTGTTTGTGCTTGAATCTCACTCACCTTTGGAAACTCGCACTATTTATCGATTGTGGTGGGCCAGATGTTCCGAATGACCGGTGTTGTTTAGTGCAGCAGTGAACTTGGCTGTTGGTGACCATGATCATTGTTGTCGTTGGTGGGGGGGGGGATCAAATGGGTCTGCCGCTGGCTCGAAATTCCTAGGCGTGTGTCGGTTCGGACATCCGCTACTGCTGCTCAATTCATCTGCATACACCTGTCCGAAAGCCTCCCTTGTCCCCCTACTTTTTTGAGTGGTGGTAAGGAAAGAGGGTGAGAGGGTGACCTCCACGAGTCACCCACCTCCTCTCATTCAACACTATAAGCATAACCAGCTGTATGAAATCATGATGTGCATTCTAACTAAATATCAACCCATTCCATTGTGCCGAATGTCCCCACTATGATTCATTAATAATAAGTCGTATCCGTTATTGTACCGTATAGCGAATCTCAACTTCTGATTAGAATATTAGGTATATTGTGAATTAAATTTGAATTGCAATGTTTACTTTAATAAAGTTTATTGTATTCAATTATTATATTACCCCTGATGATCATGATTGTATAAATTTCCTTTATATAGTTGAAGTAGTACTACTTCTGCAGTACATCTAACTATAGCGCGCTTTAATAATTTCAAATGAATAGTGTGTGCGAGCGTTTTTCCTAGATAAAGGACTTTTATTTTTCCCGTGCATGAAGATATGACTCTAGATGCGTATCCATTTTCGTTTATGATTGCAGAATACTTGTCACTACGCAATAATTGGGAGATATTCAATTGCATAGGCATACAAGAACAATATTGAGGGAAGAAAGCACAACTATTCCCTGAAATTTACTTGAGAAAATAGCCTGTATATAACTAATTTCAGTGGTTATAATTAGTGGTCAATATTATCTTACTGTTTTGTTCGAATTATACTGTGTTATCAATTTTAACAACACTGTAAATAGTGTGTTGCAACAACCATCAAGCGAGTGAATCGTTGAAAACAATCGAAGGTAGAAGAAGAAGTGAAATAATTGTATTCGGAGAATTTACCAAAGTCATGATAGTTACATAAAAGAAGAGGATTATCCGTTAGAATTGAGGGGAGAAAACAATAAACCTGATGCGGTGTTATATAAGAATAAGTAGATTCAATTCTTATGAGGGCTGGTTATTTTAATCGAACCCTAAAGAATTATATTCTTCACGTTATATACATAGAGCAATAGATGATTCTTGAACACATTTCTTATGATCGTGAATATTATTGGTAACTTACTGTAATTATTTGTTGGGTTGATTTTGATTGGAAGAGTGGTCTTTTGGTTGATGGCTCTCCCCATGCTGGAAACCACACAAGTGGCTGGTTGCTAACCACAAGAGCAGCAACTCGACACGGGACACCCTCACTCCTCACTCCAATTCAGGATATCGAGATGCTTCCAATGTGTGTGAGGGTTTGCAACTGACGTATATAGGTATGAGCTAGATAGAAGGATGGACGAAATAAGAAATGAGTAGCATTATACGAGTAATTACGAGTATTTTCAAGAATCACATCTTATTCTAGGAAAAAATCATTTTAATGATATTATTTAGAACATACATCTAATCACCAAAGATGTATAGATACCTCGATTTTTTCAGATACCCTAATTATCAGTAGTAGTTCTGTGAACAGTAGACCTCAGTAAGTTACATTGACCTGTTGTTATGTTTTATAGGACTTATTTTATCTGTAGTTTTATCAAAAATTAATAAATAATTTATCAATTTAAAATGTCTAGAAAAAATCCTAAATAAATTTAGAGCTTTCTGTCCTATCGTACCGTGACGTGTCGTCCCGGAATGTGAGTGTGAGCGCTGTTATCAGGTCTGGCTGCAACTGTCTACAACGTTGATGGAAAGATACATTTTCAAGATGTTCGATGTTTTTGAACGGGTAGTATTATAATAATAGTCAACTGTCTACTAACGTTGATGGAAAGATACATTTTCAAGATGTTCGATGTTTTTGGACGGGTAGTATTATAGTCCACTAGACAGCTGATTTATGATGAATAATTCTATAGTCTGATTTTTACGGTAATATTGGCGTATGAAGGAGGCTCCTTTTTCTATATTATCCTTGAAATGCAAAATTTTCAAAAACCTTGTATATACGTCGACGCGCAATTTAAAAAGGAACATACCTGTCAAATTTCATGAAAATCTATTACCGCGTTTCGCCGTAAATGCGCAACATATATATATATAAACATTTAAACATTAAGAGAAATGCCAAACCGTCGGCTTGAATCTTAGACCTCACTTCGCTCGGTCAACTAAGGAATGAGCCTGCTTCCATAAAAATGTTCTTGTGTAAGTATAGGCCCACGTTTGTAAAACCTCAATTTCATTGACGAATTTTTAAAACTTTCCCACACGATATCGGATACAGTGCGCCAGTAGAAAATACATTTTAATTGAACGAGCGTTAGCGAAGTTCTCACTTTCGACTTACTAGATCCCAAAGTCGTTTTCTGTCTGTTCGTATGTTCGACAAGAACTTTAGAGATATTGATTAATCAGCTTCAAATTTTGAACACGAATTCTTCGACCCTTTTTACAAGTCAAGTTCGTTGGACAACAAAATTCACTCATTCTTTCGTCCTTCTTCAGGATTTAAAAATAGCATTGAAAGTGCATAAGAAAAAAATGCGTTTTGATTTGTCATTTATCAGTCATCTGGAATTATTTGCATGCAATTTCTGTAATTTTTCCATTTTAAGAAACATTTGAAGAAACTGATGCTATTATTTGGCAGTTGTCTCACAGACTGTCAGACAGGCAGACTTTATGCGCCAACACATGATTTCAGCTGAATAATACACAACATTAATTTATAGGTTCTATATTAACTCGATTCCGTTAACGTCTGTCATCCTGTCTGTCTAACATTGGTCCTATACGTAATTAATAATACTATTATTGTGATAGCAGTTGCTATGACGTTGGCAATGATTTGCTATGAAAAATAGTTTCTGTTCAAATTGTTAAATTTTCGAGTAGAGGCTACTATAGTGTTCAATAACACTTGATTTCACACTTGATTTTACGTACTCATTTATTTCATTTTTGTATCATTAGTATCTTTGAATTTTGAGATCATTGAAACGGTTTGAGATATTCATGTGCGGGTTTCGCCATTAATTTTCTTTTGAAATTCTGTATCGTAATCATGTATTACATGACTACCTTCTCATTCGAAAAAATGAAGTTTGATTCAAAATGAAACAGGATTCGAAATGAAGTTGGATCCATATGACGGATCCAAGATGGTGGACATAAGTTTTGAAGCGACAGAAAGTTTTTATTTCCAATTGGAATAGGATTCCCACGGAACCTACTACAGTAATATCATACTTGTAAAAAATATATGTTCAGCTGTATCCATAATAATGTTCTCACCAACTCTGTATAATTGCTGGTTGCGTTGCGGATCTCAAAGATCAATTCAACAGTTTATGATCGAGTTTTTCAACACAGGGGGTCTCCAGTTGTAATTCATTTATTTGATAATTATATTTATTTCTACATTTTTACAAACATTTATCCTTGATATGATTGGAAGAGAATCAATAATGCGAATCTTGAATACGTAATTAATTTTCAATAACGATCATACGTGTCTTCTCTAGTAGCGGCAGTAAAAAATCGTAGAATTGGGGCCTCTTTCAATGTTGTTTGTTGCATATCATTTGTGAACACGTGCCACGCTTCTAAGACTTGGTGGCTCAAGGTAAAGCCGGAAAATATCGGCAATAGAAGTGTACTATTGGTGTGACGGCACTGCTTGACACTGGTGTGACGATGGTGTAATTTGGAGTTTGAAGAGGAGGAGTAGGAGTAGGAGGGTTGTGGCCGTGAGAGGAGGAAGAATAGGAGGAGGTTGTGGTGGTTTCCGTCGGAACGGGACATTGGATGACGACTAAGTGAGTGAAAAAAGAGAATAAAAAATAGTATGGAAGTCACTGCACCTACAAAAGAAGGAAGCTGGATTTATTTTTAATGTGCGTTCAGTTCTTTGGGTGCATAATTCGATTTTGAACTGTGTTATTAGTATTCGGTTGGCGGCTGATGAGAGGACGTCCGCGGGAAATGCTTGTCTGGCGGTCAAGGACGTTCTCACATTCGAATATCATCAGCCACACATTGATAAATTCAAGAAATTTGTTAGTTAAAACATGATTTGACATTTCAAATCGAATTAAAAAAATAATTGCTCAATCCACTTCGATTCACAGTGAGTATCGATCTCTGGTCAAACACTAAATATTATTTGGCAAATAATAATTTTTTCTTTTTGTTGTTGTTGTTCTTCTTCTTTGATGCGATTCAGGTATTCTGATTAGTGGAGGTTCATGTTATTAATGTAGTATTATGCTGCCCCACCTTGAGCACTACAACGCATAAAGTAGTTTGACCAACTCATGATACTATATTCCTGAAAAACTAAGACACTACTCATATCTCTGCCTATTAATAAAGAAAAAAGCCTACAATTCTATTTCTGTAGAGTAGTAGCCGTCAAAGTGATTTACAAGTTTAATAATAAGATTGAAGCACATTTAACTATTAATGTGAATATTATAAGTTTTACTAGTAATACAAGTATTTTTACAAGTTATTTTTGTTTTTATTGAATATCACATCACTTTTGATTTATTTCAATTAAAATTCGTATAATTATTAAAATAAGGAGAAACGGTTATATTACTAGATAGAAAAAGAGAAACGGTTGTTTCATCATTATCAACATCTAAAATCATTATTTCCAGTTAGCTCACTATTAATCAATGTTTATGCCAATTCCATGTTCCTTTCTATTCAATAACGAAGATTATTTTAAAGATGGGAAAACTCTATGGAAATCTTCAGAGCTTAAAGTAAACTGAATAATGTGTGAGAGAAAGCTTCACGAAGTTACCATACAATAAGTTGTTGGACTAAACTTGAGCATATAATTCACTGCTGGCCATGCGTTGGCCTAATCTTGTTCATGCATGAGAAGGCATGCTATGTTTGCATATTAGCGGTATATAGAGATGTACCGAGCCAGGCAAACAGGACACATAAAGCAGGCGGATTTTGTAGCAATTTTACAGCTGAATTTACGAGGTGCTGAAATTCTGCTTGCTTACCTGCTACAAGAGCAAATGAGAGCGTTGAAAGTGCTTGCTGGGCCTAGTTACTGGCTGTGAACCTCTAATTATAAAAGCATCTGATTTATTTGTCTTGCTATTCGATACGTATAAGGTACCGTGCTATCTGCTATGTGATAGGTATCAGTGGTCAGAGTCGTGTGCTAACGTGTCAAGTGAACTCGGGTAAATTGTAGCCTTAATGTATTCTGGGTTGTACTGGAATGGTGAAATTTTTGCTATTTCATTTTCGTAATTAACTAAAAACAAATTTGGTCATAATTTTTTATTTTAAACAATGTATTCCCGTTTAAATTATTATCAAACAAAAATTACATGTTTGAATGCGGTAAACCACCCCGAAGACTTCAGCTACTGCAAATACTGACCACAAGGTGAACAGCTAGACGGAAATTCGATGAGAGCTACTATCCAAAAATTATTTGCCAGCCCTGGATCGAACCCAGTACCTCCTTATTGCTAGTCAGACATGCTTTAATCACATCAAATTGACAATCTCTGGCTAGCAAATGCAATTTGTCATTTATTTTCATCTAATCCCTTTTTCATGAACCCAAGCTGTATTCAACAAAAATTTCAAAATAAAAAAAATCAGTTTAGATGCAATACCTATGAATTTTCTTTTGAAAATATTTAATCACTTATTTTCAGTGAAACGCAAACCAATATTTTCTTCGCAGTTTTTAATAATTGATGATGAATGGTAATAATAGGCTATTACTAAAACAAGACTACCTTGGATATGAATGTTTAGTTATTTGTCAGATGTAATACAGCATATACAGCTTCTATACATCATGTAATACAGAATCGATTTATTCACTCAATCATGTACAATCATTATGCTTGTATGAAAAGGCACAACAGGCTGCTGTCTGAAACTGTCCCTTTTCAAATTAATTTAATAAGCAATGAACGAAAATGCCTATTACTTGAGATTTACTTGAAACTGTCAGAATGGGAAGAATCGATGATGACATTTTAGAGTGAATCTATCAATCATCTTCGACTGCGAATATTGACAACACAATGTTGATAGCTGAACTGAAAGATACCACTGCACTAATAGAATGATTGATGGTACTAATCGTATTCTTGTTCTTCAAATGATTATTGATTGTTATTCTTGTTCTTATATGATTAACTAGCCGTCAGGCTCGCTTCGCTCGCCATATCCGTCTAGCCAGGGGGCTCCGCCCCCTGGACCCCCGACTGGATCGTCCAAGAATGAGATCGCTTCGCTCGCCTGTATTTTTCATTTGTGCATTTTTATCATATGTTAGGACAATCCAGTCGGGGGTGCGAGCCTGACGGCTAGTAATTCCCAGGATTGAAGTAGCAGTGCCCAATCAATTTTTCCGCGATAAATGCATTTAAATCTTCAACTTGGTTCCAACCTAACAAAGTCAACTCAACTTAATGCCAACCTGACAAAATTATTAATTTAGTTGCCAGTTAACAACTGTTTCGAAGAGGTACTCTATCTAGATTATAGTTCTATAGTAAGATATGATATGGTAATTTCAATTATAATTAAGAGATTGGGAGAAGAAGAATATACATGCTAAAAGACGAACTTTAAACCCTTAAAAACAACCCTTAGAGTTAAAATATTGTCAAAAGATTTCTTAGTGCGTCTCTAAAGGACCAACTGAACATACCTACCAAAATTGAACGTTTTTGGTCCGGTAGATTTTTAGTTCTGCGAGTGAGTGAGTGAGTGAGTCAGTCAGTGAGTCAGTGAGTGAGTGAGTACCATTTCGCTTTTTACTTTCCTTGCCCTATTACCATAGGTAATAGCTTTGCGAAATTTAATTTGCTTTCCGAAAAAAATGAAGGTTTCCCCAATTTCTAAATTTCTATACGGTTCAAGGTCTCTTGAGTCCAAAAAAGTGGTTTTTGGGTATTGGTCTGTATGTGTGTATGTGTATGTATGTGTGTGTGTGTGTGTGTGTGTGTGTGTGTGTGTGTGTGTGTGTGTGTGTGTGTGTGTGTGTGTGTGTGTGTGTGTGTGTGTGTGTGTGTATGAGTGTATGTGCGTCTGTGTAAACGATATCTCATCTCCCAATTAACGGAATGACTTGAAATTTGGAACTCAAGGTCCTTACACTATAAGGATCCGACACGAACATTTACGATCAAATGCAATTCAAGATGGCGGCTAAAATGTAGAAAATGTTGTCAAAAACAGGGTTTTTCGCGATTTTCTCGGAAACGGCTCCAACGATTTTGATCAATATCATACCTAGAAAAGTCATTGATAAGCTCTATCAACTACCACAAGTCTCATATCTGTATAAATTTCAGGAGCACTGCACCATCTATGCAAAGTTTGATTTTAGATTCTCAATTATCAGGCTTCAGATACAATTTAAACAAAAAAATTCAAGTGGAAAAGATTGAGAATAAAAATCTCTACGATTAATGTTTTGTAGCATTTTGTAACCAACCCTATTTGAGTAATCTCAAATAAGACTGCCTAACAAGTAGGAAGCAATGCTGGTCATGAGGGCCAGTGAATATTTTGGCAATCCTGGTTGAAATACAATTTAAGCCAAGTCCGATTGAATCTTATATTTTCAACATTAAAAATCAATTTCATTTCTGAAGTTACAAAATATTCAGTTTACAAGTTTTGATTATTAAATCTATGTTAGTAACCCGGTAGGCCTACAACTGAAGCTTCAGTGAGTGTGATGTGGAATCGTAGATAAGCGACGATTAACGAAGTTTGAAACTCATAAAATTCGATGGACTTGGTTGAATTAGAAGCCGAATTGTAAAACAAGTGTTCTGCTTACCCCACTTCGAATTGTAAATGGAAATTTAACTTTCATACTGTACTTTGGTTGAATTTGCTTGAGTTTATGGAAAATGTTTAGTCTCCTTCATCCTGTATTTATCCTGGTATTATATTTGTCCGGTCATTCAAAATTAATGGTAAAATAAAAAAAACCTGTTTGGAACAAAAGAAATAGAATAAAATCTAATAGATACAAGCATCATGTTGATGTTAACCAGAGTGGTTAACATGCAATGTTGGACAGGTTAATTACAGGATACATTCTGTAGAAACATGGTACCGTAAGAACAGCGGTAATAAAATATTATTATGACAAATCTCAAATAATTTAATAATAATAAATCTCAGAGGAATACGGTAAAATTAGTAAGCAAAATAGTTCAGATGAATAAAATAACAAAAGGAAATTATAAAATATCAGAAGGCTTAAATCAGTAACACATGGAGGGATAAAGTTGATTCAAATTCTAACAGCTTCTTTACGTTATTTGATAAATTTCAAAATAGGATGTAATCAAATTTATATTGAATTTATAGATGATAAAGAATTAATAATGAAAAAACTAGGCAAATATGAGATTTTCGATAGAATAGCAGAATAACCTACAACATAGAGACAGTTACAAGTATAACTTACCCAACTGGGGTTATTCAAATATAAAATTCAATCAGGCATTGTAGATTTACATTTATGCTACTTTAGCATAATTTAAAAGAAAAATTTTGTAGTAAAAATTTAGATATTTCATAATTCAAATCACATGCTACATTTTGAGATGCCACAGCTAGGCCTTTTAGAACAAGAAGAAGAGGAAATCGCTGGCTGGTCAACCGACAAGGCTTCGTCCAGTTGTACCAATCCAACAAATCAAAATTATTAACTAGAAATTTAATAAATGGATATTCAAAGTTATGTCCAAATAAGGAGAAAATAAAATAAATAAAATAAAATTAAGTAATTAATAAATTTTGGTACAAACCTCCACAACTGGGGGTATTTAATTTAGGAACCAAATTGTACCAGAAATTTATTCAAGATAGAAGTTAAATAAATAGAAAAGGAGAGTAATTGGTCGGCCGCCCAAAGAAAATGAAAAGTAGAGGGAAGAGAAAGGGAAAGAAGAGAGATCATTGTCAATTGATCAGGTCGACAAGGCTCAAAGAAGAAAATAAAATCTACAAGCATTGGACAAAACTTCAAAAATCCAAATTACCAAGAGAAAAGCAAGAGTTAGCATGAGTTACCGAGAGAAAACTGAGCAATGAGTTTAGTGAGCAAATAACACATTATCAAAATAACATATACAACTAAATTGATACACTGTAACTTACTTAGTTACGAAGCAATAATAATTACAATTCTTAAATATACAGTACATTCTTCATCATACCATGTTACAAGAAATCAAGTGACACAATAATTGTGCAGAATCACAAGTTTCCAAAGAACACAACAAAATTTTACACAAATAGAATAGTTACAAGAGTAACACTACCACAAACATATGGGTGCGTCCACCACATATGTGTATTATAATAAAAATCTCATTATGAGAAAAGTCTACTTAAGGATTATTTCCCATTTTAAGTTGACTCACATGTGCTCGTCGCACAAATGTTTGTCCATGCCACCTGAAATTGAAAATAAGCTCGAAATTCGAGAAAATAAGATTATTCAATTGCAAACTGTTGGCAACTGTTGATTCTATTAAATCATTCACTATAAAGAGATAGCAGACTTCGTGTGTCTGCAGCGCTATTGTCCTGTCACCAGCTGGCTCAGATCTTAGAAAAGTAGACTTGAGATGCGCGGGAACACTAGCGTCAGTTGATCAATTTTCATAACGGCAAGGAAAGTTGTGTGAGTGCACCACACCAGATTTTATATAAATAGATTTACTTGGGAACTTGCAAAATCATTTATGTCATCATCCATTTTACAAAGTACGTATACATTAAATGTATAAATTGAATTTAATATAGAGTTTAATTTTAAATTAAATATAAATTTTTAAATTTTAAACTCTGATATAATAAACAGTATTAAGTACCGGTATTGTAGAGATTGAAACATTTCAAGATTGTAACGTGGTCCAGTTCTAACCGTTCTACATCGTCCTTGGCTTTGCTGAATACTGTACGGTATCCAAATGAATGAGTTCTGAGAAATTTAGTGTTCTAGATTACATGCAGTTATTCGTATTAAAAATTTCATCTACAATCTATCAATCATCTATTTCTACCGATCAGTGCTCGGTGTGGAATAACAGTATTGGTTGAATGGGAAGCATAGATGTATATGCACAATAGTGAGTCTCACTATGTCAGACCAGAAGTCCCACAATCTAATATTATAATTAGGTGAATCCATTCTAATTTAATGTATGTTTTATTATTATAAAAAATGTGAAAAGACAAAATCGGGTGTGCAGTAGTAGTGATTTATTAAAAAAATTACCTGCTAATCCGAATTGCATCAGATGTCTAGAGTCACATGTCGTCCTCTAGCCACCTAGACGCAATTGAATGAGCGAAACCAATGTCACCAGACTACAATGTGGCGGGGAGGGGGTGACCCAGTGAGATGGTGTGGCGGGTTGAGGGAGCGTCGTCCTTGTCTCGCCTCTCCCAAAATAAGTGTCGCGACGCCAGGAAGCGCCCGGTCAGCGCATCACAGACGTCTAATCACGATCGCCTGCCTCCAGGCTAGGTCGTTGCACGACTTATCTCTCATTCATACCATAGATAAACGGAAAACTGATACTCGTTTGTCTCTGTTCATACACATCTCTAACCAACCTGCAATTCTACTCTGTAGTACTGCCTAATCAAATCTTCAGTACTTTTGAATAAATTAAATTAACGTTTTGGTAGAGAGAAGGATAGGGAAGGATATTCTGAGTATTCTTTTCAAAGAATGGACAGCATTGATGTGTTCAAAGCTCCGCCTATTTATGTTGATGCAAAACAATATTATCTACAGTTATTCTTAGTTACTTCTTGCACGCATTTCTTTTCATATCTATCATGTACAGTTCAATGATTATTATTTCAGTTTAAATTATGCAAATATATATATATATATATTATATATATATATATATATATATATATATATATATTGTAGTCTACATGAATAAAGCAGTCAATCAATAGAATTTGCTGAAATTAAATTTCCAATCCTTAGTCACTTTGAATTTCCAGCATATTCGTTGAATGAAAATGTGTTATTTGTTTTGAATGTTTGTTCTTATTTGTATTGAATGCTTGCAGTTTAAAGTGAATTTGTTGAAACTAAATTTCCAATCCACATTCACTTTGGTATTTCAGCATCGGTTGAATGAAAGATGTTACTGTGATTTGTAATGAATGTTCACAATTTAAAGTGAATCTCATTAGGTGACATATATGTATATTAAGCTTCAAATTGTCAAAATTCCTTACAAATAACAGAAATACTCCTCATTCAACCCATGCTGACAGTTTGAAGTCTGAGTTGGTATTGAGATTATTATACTACTGTAATTCAACCGATTTATGACTGTCTGAGGGCTGATCTTTGAATAGTCATACATCGAACCGTCAGTCTTCCTTACAGATAAAATCAATGCTTTTAATTCAACTAATACTGGCAGTTTCTTCACTATAGTTATCAATAGAATACGATTATCTCCAATGATCTATCTCTGTTTTGGAACGTTTTGATGTAAACAGCGCTCTAGAGGATGCAATCAACCTCCCTTGGTATCATATCAGTAATATTTTCGATATAAATGATAAGGTTGCTGTCTTCAACCAGATGTTGTTCGATATTTTCGATAAACATGCACCTATTTGTACAGCCCAACCTCAACGGAAGTCTGTGCCATGAATCAATGCCGAAATACTTGGTGCTAGGAAGGAAAGAGACAGAGCCAGAAGAAAGTCAGGGTAAAGTCATTGAGTCGGAATGCCAAGTTGCGCTATTTTCATGATCAGTACAATAGCAGTAAATCTGTTACTTCCTCATGGAATAATGTTCGTAAGCTTGGTGGCTGTAATGAAAAGCAGCGTAGCTTGGTGTTGAATTCCTCCCCAGATGAGCTCAATAATCATTTTCTAAACTCTCAAAATCCTGCCACAAATGATTATATTGACAGTAATCAGCTGATAAACCAGTTCCAACATGTATTACCAGACAAGGCCTTTTTCTTCTCCTATGTATATCCAACTGAAATCGCAGACATCATCCTGTCGATCACTAAAAATTCCATGGGAGTAGACAATATTCCAATCACTTTTTATAGGAGTAAGAAGTTACTTATAATATTGCCTTGTATAACACACATTTTTAATTTTTCTTCACAGACCAGTGTTTATCTGGAATTATGGAAGCACTCTTTAGTGATCCCTATACCTAAAAAGAAAAATCCAGCTATTCCTTCTGATTTCAGAGGCATTCACTCATTATGTTCAATCTCCAAAGCTTTTGAGCGAATTGTTCACAAGCAAGTTGTTGGCCACTTGTCCAGCTTCAACTTTTCTACTAAATTCCAATCATGCTTCCGTCCACATTATAGGCCAAGCACAGCTCTTATCAAAATAACAAACGATATAAGAGCTGCAATGGATAGGAAGCAGGGTACATTGCTTGTTCAATTCGATTATAGCAAGGCGTTCAATAACGTTGATCATTCAATTCTCCTGCACAAACTAAAACACCAATGTAATTTTTCTGATTCAGCTGTGCGCTGGCTCTCATCCCACCTCAAAGGTCGTTGCCAGGCTGTAATGGGTCATTCAAACAATATGTCTTCTTGGTGTTCAGTAACCCGAGGGGTACCTCAAGGATCCGTTCTGGGACCTCTCCTGCTTTCTATTTACGTAAATAATGTACCCATGATTTTCTCATTCTCATCTTATCACATGTTTGCTGATGATCTTATTATGTACATGCATCTCCCTATTGATCGCTTCCACTTGTCTGTTGAAAATGCCAGTTTGGACATTGCTGAGCTTGCATCATGGTCTGAAGCACATGGGTTAGCATTAAATCTTATAAAGACAAAAAGTATATTGATTGGTTACCCAAGACTCATGAATCAGTTGGATATGGTTGGCTCAAATGTTGTAATCAGCGGTAATATTGTTCCTTTTTCTGAATGCGTTAGGATATTGGGAGTACTTATTGATTCATCATCGAGTTGGCGTGAGCAAACAACTCATGTTTGCAACAGAGTGTTTGGTGGGATGCATCAATTGAAAAGGATCAAGAGATTCCTCCCTAGATCTGTCAGAGTGACTCTGGTAAATTCTCTGGTCGTATCATTCCTCTTCTATTGTTGTGTGGTCTACAACGATCTCACAAACGAATTGGATGTGTTGCAGCGATCGTTCAACTATGCAGTACGTTACATATAATATGATGCCAGACGAGATGCACATATTACACCACTTTTCATGGATCTAGGTTGGCTTAAGTTGAAGGAACATAGGAAATTTTTCTTACTGTGCTTAGTCTCCATAATCCTGATCATGAAGGAGTGTCCAGTGTATCTCTCTGAATCATTCACATTGTTGAATGACGTAAATCCTGGACGCCGTACAAGGTCTCATTGCTTCACACTTCAAATACCGCTGCACCGTACCGCCATCTTCAACAACTCATTCGTTGTAACGGCTTCAAGGCTGTGGAATGGGCTACCAGAAAGAATTGTGTTCTCTCCATCTCTATCCATTTTTATAAGGAGACTCTATGACCATTTGAATAGTTATCAATGATGCGTGCAAACTGTTAGTTTGGCGAGCTGTGGAATTCAAGTTCAGGTGTGCACTTTTTTCCAAGCTCATGGGCAGAACATGGCAATATTACTCTCTTTTCAGGTATATAATAATTTGCAGTGTGTCTGGTGCTTTTGGAAAACTTGACAAGTTCTCTTCACTTTCAACCCTCTTCTGTCTTTCTTCATTCTCTCATCTTCATCTTCTTTATAATTTGTTTTTTCCTATAAGTTTTTGTCTTAATATTTTATCATGTAACATATCTATTCTTCATTTTTTTCCTTTCAGTTTTTGCAGTTTTATTTTTTATTGTTAATCTTAGTGAAAGTTGTAAGAAAGTTCAATTAATTCAGGTGTCGAACTATATCTAATGAAGTAATACTTATATTTATCTTGCTTTGTATTTTGTTCTTGTTTTATCAATTGTATAACATGCTTTGTATTTTCGTTGTTCTATTGTGCAATGGGTCTCTTCAGACCTTGCACACGAATTAAATAGTCAATCAATCAATCAATCAATCAATCTGTCTATCAAAGATTGACCATTGAATTGATTGTGACTTTCCTATTTCAGTCCAGTAGGATCCTTTTTACGTCCCACAATGGTGATAGTGACTCCTAATTGTAATTGGCAAGAGGAGACTCAGGCCAACAACTCACTATGGGCATCATTCTCTGACAACTCACAATATTCGATCCAATAGGGCTACTTGAATGTTCAATAACAGAATATAACTAGTACCCTAGTACCCTGACAAGGGTAGTCAGGGATTCCCCACCAATAAAAGCCATATGAATATTATTATTATTATCACCTTTGTAATATTTTTAAATTGATTTCAAAATTCAAATTTGAAAATATTACAAGGGTACTAGTTATTTTTTTATAGTTGATACAGTCAGACTCACTTCAAAGTATAAACATTGGCTGAATAGAAATCAGTGAATTATTGATTCATTCAGTCTATTCTGTTGAGATTGTTTCAAGAGGAGGAATGCTGACATTACAGTGTGAATCTTTTTACGTTATTATAGTGATATTCCTGACAATGATTAGCAAATGGCTTAATTCTTCATTCAAATGGCTTTAGCAAAGCTTTATTCACACCTAACTATTTTGATCTGCAGAGTGGCAGAGCAACAGAGCACAGATATCTGAGCGTCCGCAGAGTTTGTATTCACATCAAAAAACATCTGTGGGCCGACAGAGCTTTTCGCTCTGATAGCAATGAAGATTATACTTATCAACAGCTGTGACCGAGAAAAAAGCACCGTTCTATACGGCATATTTTGGAAGAGTCATTTATTGAAAATTATGATTCATTGCAAATAATTTGTAAATTGTTTGTAGTCAACCATCAGATTTAGAGGTTACAACTTTGTTTATGTTAGTGAACAGCTGTTTTGAATGCAGTCTAGAAATTAGTCAAAATGAATTATTTGTACTGCTGAACTTACATTTCAAACCGATGATATAATTACTTCTAAAAACCAATAATTATCATTGTAATAAGGATAAGAGTTTCAAAATAAAAATATATTTATTATTGTTAAAATAATTTATTAATGGAAATATACAACATGTTAGATATTATAAAAGCGAGCATGGTAATGATACAAGCATTAACATTGATAAGAATTATAATATTCATTTTATTTTATTTATTAATGTAATAAGAATCTCTCGTATGAAATATTAATATTGTATAGTAATTATTATAGAATCAACCGCATGGACTGATGTAAAAATCTCTGTATGCCAATCATAGGTCAGAAAAATTACACCAAAAAGGGATGATATTCAAACATGATATTCTATTTTTGTTATCAGCAACTAGAAATGACCTTATCATATGCAGTAACACATTGTATGTTGAATAAGGAGAAATATGAAGAGAATTTAATCACTAATAAAAGGCAGAAAATTTAAGTTTATTTATTGTAAAGCAAGAACTATTCTCTTACTCATCTCTGACATGATGTATACGTCATACTATTTCCACCAATAGCAAAATTCTATGCAAATTAAGTAAGACGGAACTGCTCCGCAAGAGTTTTTTCGAGAAGAGAGACACTACTTCCCTTTCAACGCCTTCACTGTAAAGACCTTGTTCTCAAAAGTTATCATTTTTCTAGTGAGATTCTTATTTGTTAAATTTATGTAATTTTAATGTTAGCCTAGATCTGAGGCAATATTATTCGTTATATTTGTAGAATTATTCTATCAATTGATTACCTCCACGAATCTAAATTTTATTATTCATTTTGTATTAGTGAAGGAAATAATTAATTTATAAAGAAAATCTCCCATAAGCTGAAGATTGAAGTTTGGACGAACCACCGAATCGAAATTAATTCAAAGAAACTACCATACCAAGAAGGATCACGTGAGTTTTCTTTTTATTTTTTGGGGCCCCACCCTTCGCTTCGAAAAGTACAGAAACTACAGTACCAAGAAGGATCACGTGAGTTTTCTTTTTATTTTTTGGGGCCCCCCTTCGCTTCGAAAAGTACAGAAATTACTGCAAATTTTTCTTCGCTAATTATTAATGGCCACGTCGAAAGCGCAAATAGCTTAAGTGCTTAATTATAAGATCCGAATTATAATTGTAAGTTTTGTGGTCGTTTAACTGTCCTTATCTGCCTGAACCACGACCCTGATTAAATTTCACATTGTAATATTTTCGTGTAATATAATCATTGCATGATAGCCCAGCATCATAGCACTAATTCAGATAAGCCTGTCAGCAGAAAATTATTCAAAACCTGTTATCAAATCATGAAATTGTACTGTTTATTAATTATTATTACTGCTCATTATAATTATTTCAAATTTAATACTTTATTTCCTGAGTTCGATTATTTCTTTAGCCCTTCAGATTTTGTGTTTGTCACGTTTGTACTCTTGTTAAGCACCGATCAAAAAACGATCATTGGAATAATTGATCCAAATTTGGTTCAAGGAACATATCTAAGTGGAGGTATTAAATGGGGTCAGATCGAGATCATACGTTCTCTGTCCTTACCTGCTAATATCTCAGCTTCTATCTGTGCCCTTCATCGACTTAGGAATAAAAGTTCCTACCACAGAGCAGAAACAGTTACAGCGTAAAGAATCATACAATAGAGCCTGAAACTTGGAAAGATTCTGTCCGCGAAGTATCTTCCGAGCGGCATTTGGTATATCATACCCAGCCTAGACCGTCGGAATTTATTAGTGGCGCAATCCAGCAAATTATATGCACCAAGTTCCTTGCTCGACCTGTTTGATTTTGTGCATTGTCCACAATACAGGTAATAATTTAAGGTCTCTGAATCTGGTGTCTAGCAATTGCTACACTACGACGTATGCTTGCAAAGAATATTATTCTCATAGAGATGGTCATTGAACAGATCAAGGGTGTGCAGGAGTTTGTGCCTCCCGCGATTTGGACTATTAAATTAAACCTTATATTGAATTTCTCAGTCTGGTGTTCAGTAGAATTCATACATATACTCATAAATTTGAGATTACCACACCGAGGGTTCAGTGTAGGATTTTATACCTGTGTGAGGCATTTAAATAAAGCAACCCCACAACACTCATATATTTGAAAAATAAAAAAAATCAAATATTTATATTCATTTATTAAGTCAAGAATATTACAGTATTGGAATGATAAAGCAGGTGCAAGTATGACTATGATAGTATGTCTGAAATTTATTTGAAAACAATGGAGAAATAATAGATATCTTACAGTTTGAAGAAGTTGATACAGTTTCAGTTGAAGGTTCTTCATGGATATCACATTGCATTCATTACAAGCCACTGCATGATCCTCATGTTTTGTTTGATATGAATTTGGTTTATTTGATTAGGTGGAATGCGAGAAAATTTGGATTGGTCACCCGCTTTAGTGTCAGGCTTGGCAATGATGATCAATTGTGATACTGGAAAGTATAATTGATTGTAGGGGAAACTTTAAAACTGGAGAAATGCATCTAAAAACATAATCTTTGCTTCTGTACCTCTCCATATAATTAATCTATTATGTATTGAAGTAATATTGAATTATGAATTATATTGAATTATTATTAAATCAATTATCGATTGAATCTAGTGGTGGCTCATTACCCATATACTTCACAATTAAATTTTTAGTGTATTACAGTAAATTTGAATTATAATGTACCCATTTTATTAATTTATCCATTTTTTGGATACAACAATTACAAATCATATAAATATGATTGAGAAAGAATAACAGGCTTCGCCGAAAACTATTCTATTCCAAAATTGCTCACCGAATTAATACGGCCATTCCAATTAATAGGCAATAAAGCAGGCAGGGGCCGTTAGTAGCGGCGCCTATGGTCAGATTCACTTTATATTGTCAGAATTCCACGTAAATAACATCAATGCTTCCCATTCAAGTAATGCTGCCAGTTTCAGTCTCATTGCAGACGTGTTGGGGATGCTCCCCTCAGATCCCCCCCTACCTAACCCTAACCTCCCACACACCATACTAATTTATTGGCCAGCACTGCCAGATGAGATGACTATCGGACATAGGAACACTATCTTTCCTAAGCGTCAACTGCCCTTCACGGTCCCAATCAAAAATACTGTTGTGGTCACAACAGGTGAATTTTGTCAGCGTGTTCTGAGATATATATGGGAATTATTGATGGCAGGCGAGTAGAATGGAAAGTTGTGTTGTGATGTGCTCTGTATCAATCTGTGAGAGGCTGGTTTAGCGTGAAAATGTTCACGATTATCACCCACCATTTATTTACCATGTACAGTGAAAATTATCACCATATAATCATCATCATGATCCCAATTACCACTGATAACTATCACCATAATTGAACTGCAGTGAACTGTCAGCATTGGTTCAATAGAAAACATTGATCCCACATGATACGGAATGCTGACAGTCCATAGTGAATCTGAACGAGGAGACCAGTAATAAATTATTTAAAATTACGACTGATGATTGGAAATATGAATTCAAATGGATGAATTTTCAAGCCAATTTATAAATCTTTGTAATAACTTGTATCATTCATATTAAACAAGTGTAAATAGTGTTCATAAATCCCTATTCTGATTTCTAGTATGTATCTGTATTTGTTTGACCATCATAAAATTTACCAGTGTCGACTAATTAGTATCAAACTATGGATTTCCCAAATAAATGTAATCCTCGAAAGCAATTACAGTATTAACTTTTTCAAACAAAACAGTACTCCTTTAACTTTTATATTTTTTATAAGACTTCTCATAACAGACATAACACTTTTTATAGGAACACATATCTCAATAGCGTACTGGATCATTTTGCATCAACTTTTGATGAACCTCTTCTCTTTTTTTCTCTCATTTATGATTACACAAATGATATATTTTTTGGCCGAGCGAAGTGAGGTCTAAGATTCAAATCGACGGTTCATCTCCGCAATTTTAGCCGCCATCTTGAATTGCATTTCATTGAAATGGTTCGTGTCGGATACTTATAGTGTAAGGACCTAAAGCTGATCTACGCGCCTCCAACCCGCTCCGCGCACGCTCCGCCCTCGTTCCGCCATCGCACCGCAATCGCTCCGCCCCCGCACTTCACTCGCACCGATCATGAACGTTACGGGAGATGTTAGCTCTTCTCGCGTTCCACTCTTGCTCCCCGGTCGATCATCAATCGCTCTGCTGGAGTGACGTTCGGTTGCGGAGTGTGGTAAAAACCAAACTCTGCAATTAGATGGTGTGTTTCACGCAATAAATTATTTTAGTATATAACGATTTTATAACTCATATCAGGCTATTGAAAAGAAATTCATTTCTAAAATAATGAAAAGTGAGAAATTAAGTTTGTATGAAATCAGCATTATGGTAGTTTATTTTGTTAATTTCAACACCCCGATTTTTCACCAACACGACAACACAGAATGTTCTCTGATGGGTTGATTGGATTGGCGTATCGACTGCAGCCAGACCTGATAACAGCGCTCACACTCACATTCCGGGACGACACGTCACTGTACGATAGGACAAAAAGCTCTATGTTTATTTAGGATTTTTTCTAGAAATTTCAAATTAATAAATTATCTTTTAATTTTTGAAAAAAACAACAACAGGTCAATGTAACTTCCTGAGCGCGAGGTCTACTGTTCACAGAGCTACTAGTATAGATTCAGTTGAGAATGAAATATAAAATTATCCCTCAACGCACCTACTTGGATACAGTAAATTTTTCAAAATCAACCTTTGTTTTGCTCTCCTAATTTTTTTCTGTTTTGCATTTTGGTAATTGAGAAGCGTGTCGTTTTCGAGAGGCTGATCTAATCTCATCAATCCAGTATTGTGCCTACACCTGAGTGGGAATCACCGCAAAACAATGGCGTCATGGATGTCATCTTTTTTAAACACGTGGTCAAATCTCTGTCTCCTACACTTCTTCCATCTTTATTTATCTTGAAATCTTCACCTTATTCTATCTCTGTTCTTCTTGTGATGCCTTTCTTCCGATTGAACCATCCTGTCCTCCATTGTTCTCCTTCCATTCAGTCTGTGAGTCATCATAAAATTATTTGACTAACGCCCATGGTTTACCCACACTTTACGCAACGTTTTGTTCGATTGGTTGGATCCTGCGACGATAATACAAGAGCCACACACTTACTGTCTATGAAATTCTATTCAAGAATACCTGAAGAGATTGAAATTGAATCAGATTTCGAACAGAGATCCCCACAACGGGAAAATGAAATCTTTTATAGTAGTCTATAAATGAAAGATTCAGATTAAAATTATAATTCCATGAGTTACTTATGACATGATATCTTATCTTCGTAACATCAATATCTTATTGTATATAGTTCAATATTACATTAATGGAATAATTTAGAAGTATAATCTGCGAATTATTTTTCTTTGAAATAGACAAAAAACAGAATCCAATTGAATGATCGTTTGATTCAACAAATATCTGATGGATTTTAATTTTTCTGAATTTCACAACAATTTTTCCTGTATTTTCATAATGAAAAATGTTGTGCTCTATTGCCTGTTGTGTCCTGATCATTGTGATCAATAATACATCTTCACATCCAATTTTTTCTTCGTATCTCAAAACTATTTCCCATTTGTGAAGATGCAGTGTGCAGCTAATATTTCTTCCAGAATCTGGAAATTATCCAATATCATCTCTTTGTTATAGGTAAATTACACACTGACTGCTATTCCTTAGAACGTTTCCCTCAAGTTGAAACTGTAAGTAAGCTCTCTCATACATTTATCAGAATAGAAACTGGATATCAATTAATAAATTAACTCCACTAACAGTAAGCATTGAAACAAACGTATCATGTGATTTCTTGTAAAATTCAATAATTTTACAAGGATTCAAATGCCATTAACAACGTTTTACAATACAGTTAACCTGCGTACAGTTTACAATGTGTAGTAAATAAAACCTGGATACAGTCTTACTTCTACAAGACCTTACTTCAAGTACTATCTACACTGTTTCACAATACATCACTGTTTCACATCATTTGTTTACAAGACACAGTAAATTAAACGTGAACAGTACAACACCTGACTGGTGTTGTTGGGGCAGTGTGTTAAACATGGTGATAGGACATCCCTTCCACTGTGAATGACCCCAACATTGTGGAGTAGAGAGAGACATGCATGCATTGGAGATGAATGAAACGTGTTTAATGTGTGTGTGTGCGTGTGTGATCAGCTGCTCACACTTCCTTCAGGCTACCTTCCGGCTTGGATCCTGCAGACTTCCGGTTCTGCGCCTGGTTGATCCTGCACCGCTATGTACTCACTATTATTGTCATATCATTCATCTTCTCTTTATTCCCCACGATTTATGGCTGTGTCTAGTTATTTCTCCTTTTTTGTCTAGTTATCTGGTTTTTTCAACCTCCCCTCATCAGGTAGAGTACTTACTTAACCTACCTGGTCGATTTCTTAATCCACTTAACAGTTTATATCCACTTCCTCCACCCAATAATAGGTAAAGTAATTACGGGGTCGTTTCTCTTATACACTTAATTCACGGTAAACATCTTGTGTTGGCCCACTTCAGAATAGTCTTTTTTTTTATTTAGTTTAACACCTATTATACTGTTTGAAGTGCGTTAAAACAGTCCGATTTTAACCTGTTGATGGCTTAAACCAAGTTACAATATTCTTCACCAGTTCTATACTGTTCTAGGATAGTTAGCAGAATTCGAGTATTTTTTGATTGCTAAGTTAGCAGATTGTGTACTCGCTCTGTACTGCTCAAAGGGTCGTCGAATATAACCTGTTGCCGAGTTAAATCAAGGCTCCATATAAAACAATACTGCACATTCTGAGTTTACATTAAACCAGCAGTGACTCTCTACTTGGAGATGTCATCTTCATTATTTCGTGTGGTCTTGCACGACTTGCAGTTGAATACCTCAATTCACAGCAACTGTTGAGCGATTCACCTAAAACTGTTACCATTGAATGAATGTGAAGCTTAGATGTTATTTATAAGGAATGTTGACAGTTGAATTGAATCTTATTTCTGTGTATCTGGGATTAATTGAACACATTGGATGTACATGTTACCAAAAAAGAGAGAGTGAGAGAGAGAAAGTGAGAGAGTGCGAGTTGCAGTTGCAGGGAGTCATCCTGACCTTCCCGGACGTCGTCACTGCAACGGAGCTATTTTCAATTGCCGGTTAAAAACAGATCCGAAAAAAATGAATGCATATGAAGGGAATAAGGGGCTGGAAGTGGATAGTAAAGTGTGTGATAGGTTGGAGGGGATGACGGAGGGAACAGATGAATGGAGCGCCGAGATGAAATTCCTAGACGAAGAGGGTGGGGGAGGGTGAACACTATTTATAGGGCTGAGAAAAAGAGTAGAGGCAGACGTCTGAAAACGAGATCGAAATAATTATGTAGGGCAATGTACGGCTGCTACTGTCTCCCAATCAAGATCCGGGTTCTCATTATTCTGGTAATTATTTCCGTAGGTGTTTTGGGGGGGGGGCTATTTTGAATGGTAGATCAGTGGGTACGGTCACATGAATTATGAATGGGAGAAGTTGATAGCGATTTAAAAATAAAATATATGATGATGACAGTTGTCATCGGATCAAACCCTCATTAACCAATGACGTTAACGTATTGTACATTTGATCTCGTGGATTTGGTTCGGTTCGGTGACGTCTCTTGACCCCCGTTAAATTCAATAGACTTGAGTTGGAGTAATAACCATATTTTCGAACGACTTTCATATTGAAACTTAGTTGAGCATGATTTTGTTTCTCAGTATCCAACCTACGAAGTACAGAATCATACTGATTGATTGCCGTCGAATTTTTACTGATTGCTGATTCAAATTTCATGAATTGTTCATAAATACGGCACTGATTCCCAAATTTATAGTAGGCTTACTTGTTCTCCAGCTTGGAAAACAAAGGCTAGTCGGATTTTGGATTCTCGTGTTGGACTAACTACGGTAAAACTCAATCAACATCAACACTTTCAACATCTAACCCAACATGTAACAACCTCATTGTACAATGTGGAATCCAACATTGAAATTTGGACAACAAATTGGATAGTGAATCGCCTGCTTCAGAACTCTGGGAAACAAACAGTAGGGGAAGTTTAGCTGCACTTCAAATTGTGAGATTTATTCAATTACTTCAGTAGCCCTCTTAGTATGATTAACTGAGTGAAGTGAATTCATTATAATTCATATTAATGAGGAATGTCCACGCACGCTACAAGGCATCAATGCTAACGAATCCCCGGCTATATATACAAACTTTTATCAAGCGAATTTTTCATCTGGCTCTCGAAATTCCTCCATCTTATGATTTTCACTCTGACTTATTTAACGTTCTCTAGGGAAATTTGCCGAGCCTAAAGCTTGGGCCGTTATTATCACATCGAGCAAAATTAATCTGCATATTCTTATGTGGTGGTACTCGTCAGAAAGATTATGTTGTGACCATTTGCATAGGAATGCTCCAACGTTCAAACATTCTACTGTAGTTTTTATCCATTTTTAAGTGAGAGAGAGAGAGAGAGTGTGAGAGAGGGGGGAAATGCCATTGTCTCCTGTTCACATTCGTGCGTGTCTGGGGGAAAATGGAATTCATTGAAAAGAAACCATTCAAGATGCTTTTCGTTTCCAGCCTGAGCAAGTGCTACCAAAGCAGGACTTTACTTCAAAGTACAATTTTCTTCAAATTGTTTTTTTTTTTAATTGCTGTCTGTACAAATTCCATAAGCTGCCTTCATGAAAGAGAATAATATTACGAAAACCACTAGCTTTTTTCATTACCATACTTTGGAATGTACATACAGTAGTAATTGAATAGTATATTACAAGAATGTCATTTAACAATAAAATACTTATTGTTTAAAATGAGAAATTATTATGTAACTTGTGTCTTCATTCATTTATGACTTGATGGTCCTTGAATTAGACAAAAGTTTTCTTCATAAGTAGCAAGAACATTTTCTTTAACAATTTTTTTCAAGATTAGAAGCTTCTAACTTAATTTCTCCACATTGTGTACTTATTATTACTAAAGTCATACCTGACATTAATACATTTATATAGCTATTTTGGACTAGGTACCTATTAGAATAAAGTTATTGGTCCTAATCTGATGTGGAAATAATTATTTTGTTATATTTCTGCTAATGTGCAGATTTGATGCCTAGAGGTCATACTCCATTAAAGTAAATAAATCATCACTACTCGGTTTCCTAAACAAACATTCATCTCACCCAACCGAACCATTAAATTTCCTGAAGTTTCCAAGTCAGTCACAATCGTTATGAACCTGTCACATCCATTCAACCGAATAATGTACCGTCATATTTTTGTGTTATTTGGTAATTTTCCCCCGGCTGTCCGTCACTGTCCTCAAACCAACCGCCAACCAACTGCTCAACTCCCAAATGACGACCTTTGTCGGCTCAGAATGCCTCCATTTTTGGTATTGGTGTTGGTAGGGGGGGGGGGGGGGTTGATGAAGCGAGGGGGTAAGTGGGAATCTGTCAGTAGCTGTCAAGGCTAATGGTAGACCAACAGCGTGGTTGGCCGAACGTGACAGTCCACGGCTCTTTTCGGTTTCACGGTTTAATTCTATTCAAACAAAACGCGTCTTCTTATGTAGTCGCGCACCTAGTGTGTAATCGTGTAATCCTTTTCGTAGTGCCGGCATTGTGTGCTGTACTGTAGTATATCAGTGGCATAGCTAACAATCTACCTAATCCCATTTAGTCGCATTACTGAAGGGGATTCCTATCTCTGTTGATTCTTGTTCATGTATGCTGAAGGCAAAACAGTCAATAATCAATTATCTCGCAAGGCAATTACCTACCCGTATGTTTTAAAATAATTTTTGAATCATATTCAATGATTTTTTCTCTCTAGCATGAATTGACTATGACTGTGATTCAAAATGCTTATAAAGATTTTCCTCCCATTACAGTTTGATATAACTGCAGAATCAACCACACCATAATTATAGATTCAACCTCTCAAATTGAATGGATTCAATTTTTATACTATCATTTTTGCCCTACAACAGCTGTCGTCCAATCCAACCTGAGCAGTCGAAGATGACTGGGCGAGGGTAGTCTCTTTAGATATCGATTGTGCTAAACAGGCGTGTAACAGATGCTGTCGTATTTACAGTCCGGGAGGCCTTTAAGGCAGACATTTCAAAGTTATTAATCGCTTACTGAGGCACCGGTAAGAGGATCAGGATGATAGAAAAGTGGGAGAAGGACGTGATGGATGATGTGGGGGGGGAGTAGTGTGACTTACCAGGTAAGCTTTTGACGGCGGCGGCAGCATACAAACCTCTGTCCCCCGAAATCAGCTTTTGCCAGTGAAATTGTAATGATTGAAGAAAGAAAAATAAGACGATTGAAGCACCAGCGTGTGATTTAGCTGTCACGTCAACAAAGGTAAGTCCGCTGCTCGCTGCTTGCTGTTCTGCCTGTTGATCTAATGGCCATGCCAAAGGTTCCAGCCAAATGAATTTTCCGCTCTTCTTGTGGTTTCTCTCACTCCCCCATCTCAATCTGTCTCTTTCCCAAGTTGGTGGTGATTTTCGTCAGTATCTGCGGTCCTTGGCCACTTGGGCGGGCCTCTCATCTTCTCTCTCTCTCTCTCTCTCTCTCTCTCTCTCACTCTATCTTACTATTTTGTTTGGACATCCCCTTCACCCTCCTCCCAACATGGACCCCCTGCTGCTCTGAAGCGAATTATACAAATCGGCAGTGACCGGTCTCTCAATTAATTTCCTTCTTCTCTCACTATTGCTGTCTCGGTCCAATCGGTTGCTGTCTCTATCTAACCAGGTCTCTGTCAAGGTCATATATTTTAACAAAGAAACGATTTGACCACTATTATAGTTCAACTCCTGTTTTGAGCATGAGTGGGTATTCCCATTATTGTAGACAGTTATTTACCTCATAGTGGAATTGGTTTGAATAATTAGAAAAATGTTAGGCTTGTTAATACTATACTTTGTGCCAGTACCAGGATTTGAACATGTTCCACTCCTAGACCGTGTTTTATAAGGTCTTCTGATTGCAAGATTAGAAATTGTTATTAGTTTTGACGATGCGTCAACTATGGTCTATTTCATGATTGCTCTATTTTTAATAAACTGTCGCGATTGCTGCTATATTGACGTTCCGACCTTCTGATTGGTTAACACTATTGATTGGTTTATTTCACTCTCACCTCCCATTGCTGCCGCCATAATATCGAAATAAAACTCTCTTATTGGTTTTTTTTATAACATGACGATGGTGTGATATCACCGAAACTAGTTGTTATACTATTTTAATGTTTTCTTAATAAAGGGTGCTATAAGATTTTATATTGTTTTATTAATTTAAAAAGTAGCCCATGTCAATGAAGTGTTTTTCAAATAACCAAATATATACAGAAATTGCTCGCTTAATATAATAAGATATATTATTTGGCAAAGGAATCATGCTACCGCACTCGTAACTTGCTACATTTCAAGCAGTATAGTAGATTCATTTTTGTAAACTTCAATAATTGCTTGTCGACAAACTTTGATGGTTAAACTGTAACAACAAATGATGAGTCGTGTTCTTAACATTACATTGTTGTTTAGGCTGGACAAAGAAAGCTACCGTACTTGTAGTATGCTACATTTCATGCAGTAGTACAATATTTACATTTTTGTATTTTTCAATTGAAGAATGCCTTTCCTTGACGACAAACTTAGTTAATAAAAGTAATGAGTTTTGTTTGAGAAAACGAATGCCATGCAGCCGCTAATGTAGAATGTAGCTGAGTGCGTGATCTGTTTCTGTGGATAACTGACAAGACAAGGCGACAAATAATCAAGACAGTGTGGGAACAGTGAGGCCACCCGCGATCGCCACCTTTTCCCCTTACACACACACACACACTCTCTCTCTCTCTCGCGACAGTCATCCCCACAACACCCAACCTTTCTCATCCGCTCCATCACCTCCACAGCACACTCTCTCACACATACACACACAGCTTTTCGATGACTGACGCTCGCACGCACATTTAATGACGATGATTATCATTATCTCCTTCACGACGAAGTTGATATAATGATAGGGCGGTATCCTGTCCATCTTATCTGTTTGTAGGTCTTTTTGCCCTATAAAATCTCTCTCTCTCTCCCCACTCCTGCCTTCTGCCAACTGAACTCCACAATATAATTTATAATTTCTCCCTTTTCAGTTGCCGCTCCTCTTGTCTGTCTATGTGGTCGAACCTCCCAGTCAAAACACTCACCAGTCAGATTGACATATTGGCTTTCACTGATTTTTCTGTTCTTCTTTCACTGCTACTCTCTTTGTCTATTATCTCCTACTCCACCAATCCCTATACATTTTCCACTCGACTTTTTCTCTATTTTCCTCTCGCCCATTTAACGTCTCAAAAATCTTCTTTCACTCAAACTCTTACACTGTATTAAAATTCTCTTCCTTCCAATTTTTCTTTTATTTTTTGTCTGATTTTATTACCTGTCCCTTATTTATTTTGGTATTCATGGGTTTCCTGCTCGTTTTTATTTGGGAAACACGTGCCTCTTCATAATCAATGCTTCGTTACCTACTTTGCTGTTTTTATAATTTCAAAACACCTTCAAATTAACACATTTCTAATCCAGTGAGTTTGTTCAACAGAATTTCTTCGTTCATGATACAATTTTGAAGATCAGTTATTTCAGTATTTTTCATCCAATATTGTCATCTAGAAATCTTAGTTTAACATCAATACCATCAATTATTATTCTTACTCATTCAAATTGATAAATCTCCATTTTCGAGTGCCTTTCACTATCACCTGACTAGACAGCTAATAAATTGGTAGATCTATCGCGATGATAAGTTCAAGTTCCAATAATCAGAAAAAAAACTATTTTTCCATCAATGAGAAGCACCAGCAAACTTTATGAACATTCTTCAATAGTGTAGTGTTATTGGAGAGCGATATTAGATGATGACTGAAAGCTTGTTTTTAGAGGGCTTTTCATTAAATGATCGTTAAATCTGACGAAAGTACTTGTGTTTACGTATACTCCTATCAGTTAATACCTATTATCAGTAATAGTACTATTACACTGTAATCAACAATGTAATAATTGAAGAGCTAGATTAAGGTTGGAGCCAGGTGTGGCGCTTTGTCTCAAGTAGTCGTCAGAATTGTAGCACAGAGACAATTGTTATATATTTAGATAACTAGTATTGGAAAGTGTTAGACGAATAACAACAACTTGATGGTGGGGTGGGGTGGCTAGGTAGTTTAGACCATACAAGCTGTTCAACTCAACTAGTCTGAGTGTGAACACTGCACGATTAATAACGGAGTGTTGCTGTTGGTCAGTTGTATGGCACAGAGGATGCTATTAGTAGTATAGGTGTTCAACAATCGCCCCGTCCGTCGGACGATATAGTCCGTAAATCGATATCGATATAGAAGTATATCGATAGAAGTATGATAGTAGTGGTCAGTGAGTGAGGACAAGCAAGCAGTGCTAACTAGTGTATCTGAAGGTGTCTAGCTATCGTGCTGACTAGAATATCTATGTAGTAGTATGTATTATAGGTGGCAAACAATACAAGGACGACTGTTGCTGTGCTAGTCAGCTAGTCACCGTCAGTCGGAGTCGCGGAGGTCGACGGTTAGGTTGTGTCCGTGTGTGGGCGTCTGCCGGGATTATGTGCATGCTGCACTGGATGCGTCTGTCGACTGTCTGCAGACTACACCCACGTGTCGTAACTCCGCCGATCAGTTACACTGTGCAGTCAGCCTTATAAAGGAGTCGGCGTTAGTTACTTGGGCTTCAAAAAGACTGGCTTGGTGAATGTATGTGTATTTTCAACCAGGTAACCTCGTGAAATCACGCGTTTGTTTGACGAATTTTCTCAATCTGCGTAAAATAATTTTCGAGTTCATGAACCACCAAGAACTGACCAGTATCGTTGATTATTATCTACTGATCTTTGTTTCTATGGTCCCGTGTACCATTTTGTGTTCAATTATAATTATCAGTAGCCTACATATATTTGTTGTAATTTCGCAGGCTAGTTGAGATCAAGTTGAGCTTAGCTCAGTAACTGTTATGTATATTAACAATCGATTTCTCTCGTGCTTAACCGAAAAGGAAAACAGAAATTTCGTCGAACGATCTGTGTGTTTTCCGAAGTGTCACCGTTTGCATTATTTTGGAATTTCCCAGAAGATAACATAGTGCATTCTGTTAGTGATAAGACAGTTGTGCACTGCGAACAACAGCCGACGAGAGTTGGCAGTTTTGTGTTGAATTATCGAGAACGGCGTGCAGATGTTAGTGGCGGTGGCAGTGGTGATGGTGGTTGTGCTTGATGCCACTCAGCAAGTGCTGATGGCCCCAATCTACAGCAACAATATGGCGTCGATCATGACTCGAATCATCGAGGCTGAAGTTTGGATCGATGACAGACCAGTCCCGTTACCTCCTCGAGTCTGCGCTGATGGAGATGGTTCGTTTTTACATATCAATTATTAATTTTTAATAATATATTTATCACATTGAGTACAATCATAACACTTGCTGATTGAAACAATAGGCTCAAGTCCAAAACAGTTTCCAATCAATAAAAATTTTATGGCAATGTTTATAAATTTAACAAGTTATCACATCATTTTCCAGATTAGGCTATAGATTCCAAAATCCTCTATGCCTGTGTGCTTCATTCAAGTGTAACTCAAGTTGATTAAGGTGTGGCATGAATTTAATAGAAGTTTCACCTTCTAATAAGAAGACAAATTTTGTCATCTGATGTCAATCGAAGCTAAACTAATATAAATTCAAGTTCGTTACATTCCGAACTTAAACCACTAGCTGATCCACTCTACATTGACTTGAAGAAATAACTCAAATAACAATTTAATCAACCTGTTCTCGAAATCTGAAACAATTGCAAGAATATGAAATGTAGTATCTGTCTACTAAGATGTAGATTACAAAAAATACATAAACCATTACGATCAAAGCTATTGATTTATTACCTACAATATAGACAATAGAATGATTTATTACCTACAATGTAGACAATAGAGGCATAGGTGCATACGTGAACACACATATTTAAATATCCATCAGCTGATGTAACCTTATTATAATTATCTGAATCTTCTGTACAAATACAGACATAATAAGCATAACATCAACTGATGAAAAGTGAAATGCGGTGTTCGTGGCGAATAAGTCTGTTCTTACCTTTATATATTTTTTTCACTTTGAACTTTCCCTTAACAACATGTGGAGATACATTAATTCTTCAAATTATGATTCCGAAATACAATTCTTTCTTCTGTTCAAATTACTATATTATACCAGTCGTGATTGTCCAATTATCGACATGAACATCTTGTGTCTATTGTCTAAAATAGTTTTCCCTCTCCTTGTGGAATCTGGAATCTTCGGATGCTGTAAGTAGAAGTCACTCAATCTAGACCACTCATAATGAGCTAATTTCGGCTAACCAGGTTTCCAGGTATAGCGGCATGTAGTGAATGAGTTAACCTGACAAATGAACTCGGGCTGTGGGCGTGGCTTGAGCCGGTGACTTCTCTGTCGGCATTGGCCAATCTGTGACGTCATTGTCGGCGACTGACGATGATTACAGGGGCTTGAAACGCGTCGACAGTGCGCTAATCGGTTGTTGATTTTCCCAACCCGAAGAGGAGGGTTGTTGTCAGGGTCCCCCTCCCAGGTTGCTGCAATGTTGCAGGAAAGTGATTGCGAAAATGAGTGCCGATTCTGGATCACAGGGCACGGTTCCTTTAAGTGGGTCTCAGTGATCTGTGGTAGGTCCTTCCCAATAATCATCTTGAGGGTGATCAGATCTTTTGTCTTTGGCGTGCTTCCTCTAAACACCCGGCTACACAAATATGTGTGGTGCTCTCAAACAGGCTATCCGTTACTAAGTATGCCGGCTTCTTTTTAGCTTCGTCGATGGATGAGGCTTAAATTACATATCGCCCTCCCTCACTCTCCTCCCAGTTGTTTAAGTTGTACATGGATCGTACAATAATAAGATCGTAATAAGATAGGTTGTTGGTCATTCAGCAATATTATCAACTGTTTTGTCCCTTGTTCGAGTAAATTTAAATCAATGTAGTTTCTTTGTAATCGAATGAGGAAAAGTCAAGGTATATTGGTTTTCCCATCCAAGAAATAACAAGTAGCACATAGCATGCCAATTTTTACTTGTATCTTAGATTAATTTATCAATTAATTAATTTTATTGGTAGCATTTAAACTTTTTTCTTCTATAAACAACAAATTTCTGTTTTTCAGATTTCATAAGTCATTTTCCAATTATAGCATATTAGTAGTTTTCATCTTTGATTAACTTGTTTGGCATTTGAATTGATGAGAACATTAACGTTCAACAACGAACAGTATATCCATTTTCCCTGGTTTCATTTATTCTCTTCGCAATTGAAATTGATTGAACCAACAAATCATAATATAATAATTATAATATTATTGATCCCATCTTTCATTTATTTTATTTTCTATTATTGGATTGAATAAGCCATCAATTTCAACTATTCGTTTATCAGCAAATAAGTGGTAGATTAATATATTACTTTAGGTCAATTTCAAGATTACGCAGAAGATAGTGAGAATGGAAGAACCGAAGAACTATCTACCCATGATCATAGCACAAGCTTAGCTCAAGAGGGATAAACATATTTGCAATGAATTGTTTTTCAATATTCATGACTTTTGTTCAGTAATAAGATATTCATTATTTGGATCCATTTAATGTATCAAATCATGTTATACTCCATCAGATAAGATGATTTCGTGCTTGATAATTTGTTAATTTGACGATAAAGTAATTAATTGGATAATCGAATTCACTACAGTATGGTAGGCCCAAAAGATGAATGAGTTGAGTAGTATCATTTTCTTAGATTTGAAAAATCTCCCATTTGAAGATGTGCTCTTTTGAGAAGGCGCCGACCATTCATTACGGATGACATCTTGATTTATTAAAACTTGAACGTTGAAGGCAACTTTATTAATTGTGTCATGACAGAGATGGATTAGTCTCACTACTGGCAGGTCGGCAGTTCGGCTGGTCTACACAACACTATTCCTCATGAATAGACAAATTCACATGATAAATTCAATTCTTTGAGATTTTTTTGGTTTAAGCTTCAATCATCATTCTTACAATGTTCGTTATGTTTCGCTATCTCTTCATAGTGAATGATTTCATAGAATCAACTGTTGCCAACACTTTTAAATTGAAATAATCCCATTTTATCGAATTTCGAGCTTATTTTCAATTTAAGGTGAAAATGTCACTAAACATTAATTGTAGAGATTTTCATGATCAATTTTTTCCACTTGAAATTTTCTATTCAAATTGTATCTGAAGCATGATAATTGGGAATCTAAAATAAAACTTTGCATTGATGGGGCGGAGCTCCTGGAATTTTTACAGATATGGGATTTGTGGAAGTTGATAAAGCTTATCAATGACTATTTCAGGTATAAATTTGATCAAAATCGTTGGAGCCGTTTTCGAGAAAATCACGAAAAACCCTGTTTTTGACAACATTTTCGCCGCCATATTGAATTGCATTTGATCGAAATTGTTCGTGTCGGATCCTTATAGTGTAAGGACCTCAAGTTCCAAATTTCAAGTCATTCCGTTAATTGGGAGATGAGATATCGTGTACACAGACGCACATACACTCATACACACACACACACCACCACACACACACACACACACACACACACACACACCACCACACACACACACACACACACACACACACACACACACACACACACACACACCACACACACACACACACACACACACACACACACACCACACACACACACAACACACACACACCACCACACACACACACACACACCACCACACACACACACACACACACACACACACACACACACACACACACACACACACACAACACACACACACACACAACACCACACACACACACACACACACACACACACACAACACACACACACACACACACACACACACACACACACACACACACACACACACACACACACACACACACACACACAGACCAATACCCAAAACCCACTTTTTTGGACTCAGGGGACCTTGAAACTTATAGAAATTTAGAAATTAGGGTTCCTTCATTTTTTATGATAATAGGGCAAGGAAAGTAAAAACAATTCAACCCTAAATAGCATTCTATGATCATAGTTGAAAGACTATAAAGTGCCTTTAAAAGCACAGTGACAGTTTAAACTCAAGGCCGGTCTCCGACTCGGAATTTAGCTAAGTTCTAGACTTTAAACAGCTGGAGTCCGAAAATTGTCTTTCCGAAACGGGGCGTAGTCGCAGTCCACGTTATTAAATTTCAAAAAACTAGAAAAGTAGTCGCAGTAAATAGTCGCAGCGAAATAATCTATATTTTCTCATTTCTATAATTGGAAACGTTTTTCTTCAACGAAATGAAGCATTTCTAAATAATTAAAAATAGTTGAAACTCAACTCTATTCTCTCTTTATATTATTTTGTGTTTAATTTTCTAGTTTTTCAAAATTTAATTTAAACGTGGACTACGACTACGCCCTGTTTCGGAAAGTTATTCTAAACTGGATTAAATCCATATCAAGTATCGTTTGTATATGTGGTTCATTTCGAGTTTAAGCCACCACCTGATTAAATTCAGTTCCAGCTTCGACTGTGCAAGAATTTGTTTTTATTTAGTTTATATTATTCAAAGGATACGTTAAAATTAGGTTATTCTGGTCATGTGTGTGCTTGGATGAGAATGACATTTAGGGTTTGTCAATATTAATTAGAGGTATATCGAGTTGAACAACTTGGGAGATGGGAGAGCTGCCTGGTGCTCCCCCACTCCCCCACAAATGGCTATTGAGGTAGCGGTTGCCTTTGTCCACTCATTTGTCAACAAAATGTCACTCGTTTCTCTGTTGTCAAATAAATGATGTCAACCAGGTGATGTCAGCTGATGTATTCATGAGTCACTCGTATCTTTCTCTATTTCTTGTCGCTCAAGGCATTGGAACACTCTTCAACATCAATGGTCATTAGAGGGATGCTGTTCTTTCCCAACCATTATCTTATTTCCAACTACTGTTGAACATTTCACCTTCTTAATCAAATTTGGTAATATCCTTGCTTTATGACTCACTCAATTCAACCAAATTCCAATTTGGAAAAACACTCGATTCACTACAAAATTACCCAACATTTGTTTCAAATATGTGGCAAATTAGTATTTTCAATGATATAGGATGTCAAAAACCAACTGTTAGTATGGTCCTACTAGAAATCGAATTTTCGGTAAATTTATTTGAAAACAGAAGTGAATTGAGCTAGCAGATACGGGAAAGATGTTTCGAGAAAATTCGAAATTATTTCTTTAATTATCTTAGATCAATCAATCAAAATCACTTCTCACATCAATAGTTATGGAGAGCAAGTATGCATTTTCAACTAATATTACATTTTTTCAATTTCCTTGATTGAATTAAATTAATTTTTCATTGTTTCCTCACCAACTCATCATTCTATGAGAAATGTGAACATAAAAATTTCAAAGTAGGCTTCTTGCTGTAAAACAAGTCACAATTGGCCACTCTTATATTTAATGGATGACTTGTCCATGTTCTCAATTTTAACCACTAAACTTTCAGGTGAAACGTTATTTTCCATCCGGTACTCGAGCAATCATGTGAACCTTCTTAATTTTTCTCGTAAATAAGGTGATTCATATTGGAGAAGTAGTTAACTAATCCCTTTCTAATTGAAGTAGATTGTCTTTTGTCCGGTAATCCAGGATTGTATGTGAATCAGCCTGTGAAGTAGCTATCCTCTTCCTCTATGGTCATATCGTCAGCATTGATTGAATGGAAAGCATTGATGTTCTTTAGAAGGAATGCTGCCAGTTTCAAGTGAATCTCATTATAATACTGCTTGATTTGTGGCCTTCTTTATGGTACCAAATTCCTTTGCACTATATATAAAAGTCAGACACGTCGAGAAACTTCTTCCGTTGCTGATTAAGTGACGATTGACGCATTTCTTGTCTGAAGCTGTGATTTTGTTATTATTCTCTGTTTACTAAAGAGGACATCGTAAATGTTTCTTATCACAGAGAGGAAGTTCTTTGTCAATATAAGTACTCCATAAACAGTTTAATGTCCTTTAAACTCCTTCAAGAGTCATCAGGATATTTTTTAGAAGTTGAGATAAATTTATAAAAATGGAATCAATCTACGTGCAGTCTCTTATCATATAAGTTACGTTATCTGTTGTATAAAAAACAATATGTATATGAATGCTGTATGTATGAGATCCTGTTCATTATCTTATTGGATCCCAAGTCCTTGCCTATTAGGAAGTTACAACTTTGTTTGCTCTCAAGTTTTGCAAGCATAAATGCATTCAATCGTGGTAAAAAATTAATAATAAACTTCGCATTCAATTTTCTCGACATCTTTAACATCTTCTAACCATTTTCTCTCCCACTTTTGGTACTACTATACTCTTCATCTTCTACTTTTCCGAGGTATGAATGAATCTATAATATATTTATATATATACATAAATAAATTCTATATCCATTTTAGTAGATTATGGGTTCTTCATTTTCATCATGAATTTATGCTAAATTAGGATGTAATCCATAATTTGCATGTATACTAATTTATATTGAGATATAATTCAGTCAGCATTCCTTATAAATCGCATCAATACTTAGCATTCAATCAATGCTGATATTGTGAAGTGAATGCAAAAGATATAGATGGCAGCCACTGTTAATAGTGTTTGTGTCGGCTATCGATTTGCGATCAACCCCTTTTTCTTATTTTGAGAAGAGAGGAGAGCACTTGCAAAAAGACGGCAGGCCACCCAAGACCCGCTTCCGTGTAAATCGATCCTCTGCTCTGCTCTGCTCTGCTGCTGAGCTGGCACTATCCGTATCCAGTGACTCAACGCAACGAGCACTATCCAATATCATAGCATACTCCTCGGCTCACCCCCTCTCCATTCCCTCGAGTGGTCACTTCCCTATCTTTACTTTCAAATGGCCTCCCTTCGCCCTCTCCAACTGCTGTCGATCATGATGATGGCCACTGATAAAACAGATAGCACTATCGATTTACTGTTGGCGTACTTTTTAGCTCTCCACTATCAAAATAATCCCAAAAGCTTCAATACACCATTTCTGGATGACCTAATAGTTCTAGATAGTACACTCCGTGTACTGTCATCAAATAATTTTGCATTATAAGCATTGTTGAAAACTGTGTACTAAGCATCAAGCTGAGCCCAATGTTTACTAGTAGAACAGTAGAACTCGCTACACTCACTAACATCAATACTCACACACGCCCGCCTATTCACACACAAACACATATACAAATTGGATTTAGAGTATGATGATATATGCAATAGGATCGGTGAAGGACACTAAGAAATAGAAGTTCTTTATACTTTTGAGCTAGGATGCATGGTTGAAGAGATAAAATATCTGGAAATTAAAATTTGGTACTTGGAAAAAATTCTCGAATTCTAATTTTTTTGAAATGTTGAACATGTGATATATGAAATAAGACCACCTTGGAGCGCTAAAGTATAAAGGTCCTCTACACTTTTGAGCTCGGACTTTTGCCTGTAATTGCGGTACAAACAAACAGACAAACGCCGATTGACTTGAAACATAGAATGAGCGTGATCATACTTCTTTGACATTCACTTCAACTGTCAACATTAGTTGAATGGAAAACATATGTGTATATATATAGTATATCATATCATCATATCATAATAAATTTCACAGCTATCAAATATATATTAAATTTTCAATAAAAATAAAAAATAAATTTCATTCAAGTTCAATTCCACAATAATTCCTTTCTCTAGTCTAATTCTTTTTTTATTTCTAATTTTAAGTCTCCTCTTTTCTATCAATTCATAAGCTACACTTTTCCTTATTCATAACCCACTCAAATTTTGAATCTCCCGTTTGTAACCGCTCCCTAAATACCCCCATAATATCCCCTGAATCTGTACCCCTTTTCTCTCCATCCGTCTGTACCGCGTAATCTGTAGTCTCTACTGCTACAATTGACTCTCTGTGCTCTGTAGTAGTAACCGTTGGATTTCAAACTGTACCACTCTCTGCTCGGTTGAGAAAGGGGACTCAGTTCCCGAAAATTTCCGTTTATTATGTAAGTTTTTAAGTGTTTTCAATCTATTTATGTCTTGAGTCTCATGGTTCGATTTATATTACAAACTTTGAAGTGTTTTCTATATATATAAGACATATAACAGAAAACACTTAAAATTTTGTAATATAAATTAAAACAGGAGACACAAGACATAAATAGATTGAAAACACTTGAAAACTAACATTATAAACGGAAAATTTCGGGAACTGAGTCCCCTTCTCTCAACCGAGCAGAGAGTGGTACAGTTTGAAATCCAACGGTTACGACCACAGAGCACGGAGAGTCAATTGTAGCAGTAGAGACCACAGATTACGCGGTACAGACTGATGGATATATATATATATATATATATATATATATATATATACACATAATATAATGTATAATGTGAAAGGAATGCTGACAAATTGAAGTAAATCTCTGTGTAGAAATTGTCTAAATGTATTAATCCATATTCACACATTTCAGGGATTTAAATATTATCATAAACATTATATTCATCATATTATTAATCAGTACGTATTGAACATTAAACGATTGAAATAAAAAACAATCCCCTTCTAAACCATTTTAATATTTTCTCTCAAACTCCGACGTAGTCAATTCTTTTTCAATTTTCTTTTGTAATAACTTTGAGCATGCCCTCGCAGGAATACCTAATTCAAGATTATATTGAATCAGTATTTTGAAAATTATCCTTCTATTTTTACTTTTATCATTATCCATGAGTCGTTCTGATTGTAAATTAACTTCCCTGAAACAATATTCTCCTTGACTAGCTTTCTTTCCAATGAAAATAGTGAGTGTGATGGAATTTATGTTGCCGGATGCCCGGTTCTTGTAGAGTTTGAGTGACAAATGAACTGATTGCCTTGGCAAAGAGAATTCGACGGTATAAAAAACCGATTTAGGCAGGTGATATATCAATATCCTATTCCTATTGAGAAATTACAAATAATATATTCCTGGTTTTTCACCAGCTAAACTACAGCAAACTTTCTCTGTAATGTGGTCGGAATGTAGTTGTGTTAATAATCATCCATAAATAGATGGCATTGACTTTTTATCGCTATCGGTTCTCTCCTGTTGGCTCGTAATACTCGATCAGGTGTATAATGCTTGGTGGTGACCTTGAGCATAGCATCACTTGAATTATTTTCATCAGCACTACTGATTGCATATCATTCCAAACTATAAACTCAAGTCTTCGACTTTTCACGTGCAACGTTCATTATCTCCTGTTTGCTAAGGAAAGACAGAGAGTGTGTGTGTGAGAGAGTGAGGGTGTGTAAGAAAGAGAGAGAGAGAGAGAGTGTGTGAGAGTGAGAATTAGAGAGTTGCTGAGAGAAGGAAGGAGACAGTAGATTTGATAATTTCTCTCCTACTCGTAATGCTTTACTTGCGTGTTTTGGTCCCCGGCTGATGTGATTTGTTGCATTGGAAAAATATATAGTCCAGTCACTATATACATTGGTTAATGCAATTTATTTTGTAGTTCTGATTTTTTAATATATTATTTGGGTACATAACAGAAGTCCAGAACCAATTTCTTCATGCAAAATTTCCTTGTGCTAGATACAGGATGGCCCAAAAACCTCGTATTTCCGGCTCATTTTCCAGTTTTCAGCTATTTCTGCCAAATCTCGTAATCGCACGGAAAATTTGCTCCCGCCTTTTTTCTAGAATATGAAATTCTGAATAAAATGAGATCATTCGGAGCTCTCTATCTCCAATGAGTACTGAGTTATAATTTTTCAAAAATGAGTGAAATTTGAAGAAAAAAATCAATTTTGATGAATTTTAGTTTTTGTATCAACAAGTTTTGAAAATATCAACAATATTTTCCGATTGTTACCATTTAGATGTATAATTCAAAATCCCTCTGAGCGTATTTTTGTGCTCTACAATCTGAGATCAGGTAGAGCGCTCTATCTCATAGATTTCTAGGTACACCTGACAACAATGTTCTTTGTTTCGTGAAAAACACCTAATTTTCAGCTTCAAACATCATCACCAACTACATAGTCTCCACATTGATATTTTGCACAATGACATGAGTTCATAAGATAATGTTCTATGAGAATCACCCCTTAGATGCACTTCATTTCAGTATTTCCTAGTGGAGAGGCGCGCTTAAGGACTCCTCAAGGATCAAAATTTCAAACACTTATAACTTTCGACACAATTCTCAGTTTTTATCGTGCTACACTTCATTCTTCTCGGCTCGTCAAGGCGGTCCAAAATCATGCATCATAAGTCAAATTCGGTCGAAAAGTGGAAGATTTATTGTTGAGTGTACTTAAGCCCATATTCCAATACACAAAAAATGGCCTATCTAATGGCCTAACTATCTTGTTAATAGTTAGTTTGATAAGGATCAAGTATCTACAAATGGTTTTTTGACAAGACAAATTGTTCAATCAATCAGTGAAACATGAATATCGAAGCTCCTCTAGTACACATGCTTGTGGCAAGTGTGTGTAGTACGCATGTTGAACGATGCCCACGTGTCTATATGAAACTTGCACGTGCAGTTGAGTTGAGTAGTTCGAGGCTGTCTATTCTGTGTAAACAGAACAACATTTCTGTTTCAAACGTTGTTGCTCTTGTCAATGTGCTAACACTGATACATTCACACGTCATGTTCTCTTGTTTCCCAGGAGAATGCAACCTACCAATACCAAATATAGTCTACCAAACACCAATGAAAAACTACTTGAATTTTTCTTGACAAATCGATTAGAATATACAAGTACAAAAGTAAATTTACATACAAGTTTGAAAAGTTAATTATAAAATATTTATTTATTTCAATGACAATTACAAATCATAATTATAATAAATATAATATGATTGGGAAAAGACAACAGGCATAGCCCAAAACTGTCTTTTCCCAAATTTTTACAAACAAACTTTTCAAAAAAGAGTAAGGTTATGATTTCACTTTCACTTCAAAAAGTCCAATTTCCACTTCAAACCCAATGACTAAACTAAAAAATTTGAATTTTGATATTTAAAAACTGATTAAAAACAAAAATATTTCACTCAAATCTCTACAAATTGGAAATTTTTGAGTAATTTTGCAAAATTTTGAGCCAGAAAAGAAACACAACTTCACTATTAGCACAGCTGACAGAATCAACTGGGCTTGAAATTGATAATTTTTTTTGATATTTTAAAAGCCTCTGTCTTCTGGAATAGTATTTATTTGGAGCTGAATTAATTGGTGAAGAAATACAGTAGGTGATTGAATCAGTTAACAACCAACTGATGCAGAGGAGAGCTCGTATCCAAACACATCCTTTCTTTTATCTTGCTATAATTGAATGAAAAAAGTAAATTAGTTTTTTCAACTAAAACTTTTTACAGGATTAGAGAAGGTTATGTTATGGTTGCAGTTCAATTAATAATTTTCAACTGTAAAGAAAAAGTTGTTTTCAATTTGAATTGAAGTACCAAGTACCATACATTCTATAAATCTACCAACGTTTCAATGCAGTTTAATTGACCGAGCGAAGTGAGGTCTAAGATTCAAGTCGACGGTTTGGCATTTCTCTTAATGTTTAAATGTTGTCCATTGAAGGCGAAACGCTATTACCGATTTTCATGAAATTTGACAGGTATGTTCCTTTTTAAATTGCGCGTCGACGTATATACAAGGTTTTTGGAAATTTTGCATTTCACGGATAATATAAAAGGAAAAAGGAGCCTCCTTCATACACCATCAAGTCGACGGTTTGGCGTTTCTCTTGATGTTTATATGTTTATATGTTGCGCATTTACGGCGAAACGCGGTAATAGATTTTTATGAAATTTGACAGGTATGTTCCTCTTTTAATTGCGCGTCGACGTATATACAAGGTTTTTGGAAATTGTGCATTTCAAGGATAAAAGGAAAAAGGAGCCTCCTCCATACGCCAAAATGAGAGTAAAAATCAGACTATAGAATTATTCATCATAAATCAGCTGACAAGTGATTACACAGATGTGTGGATTGCTGTATTTCCATAAGGTCTATAGTTTCAATCAGGTACTTGTGGATGAGAATACTGCGTGAGGTCTACTGTTCACAGAACTACTAGTATAAAAGGAAAAAGGAGCCTCCTTCATACATAAATATTAGAGTAAAAGTCAGACTATAGCATTATTCATCATAAATCAGCTGTCGAGTGGATTATAAATCGCATTCCATGACGCATGCAATTCAATATCTCTTGAAGTAATATCTCACTATATATCTCAATATAACTTGGTAAAAAATCAGCAGCTGTGTAGACTATAAATTGCATGCCTAATTGAATGCAATTTTTATGCACTATTAAATAGGATGCAAAGAACTTATAACAGCTTGTCTGGGCGCCTAGATGTCTTCTGGTTTTCTCGCGCTAATTTCCAGAAAGCGTTATATGATAATTAAATCTTGTGTAAGCATGATCTGATCAAATGAATAGTTGGTGTATCAGTGTGAATGTGCATATGGTTTGGGACCTCGCTCAGTTATGAATGTTATTTATTCTATTGATAAAATTTTTGTTCATTATTTGTTATTATATTCTTCAATTTTATAAGTTTTGGAATTGTTTTATTTTTACTTTCTTCATGAGTATTTGAAATCTTTGTATTTTTCATTTTTGAATTAGGTGGTATTTTTGTTGTTTGTATTATTTATTATTGCATAAGTTCGTATTATTTTTATCATTATTTTTCTTTTTTCATTTATATCTGTATAATTTTTATTGTAGAGGAGACATATTTGGGGAAACCCGTTGTCTTGATTGTGAATAAATAAATAAATGAAGAATTGATTGCGTGTAATAACGCATGCAATTAATAACTAAAATAGCATAGTTTTGTCTCTCGAGCTTTCTCTGCTTTGAACTTGGGATGTCCTGTTGTCAGTATGTCTTGAAGGAGATTAGCTTTTGATGTAAGCATTTTTGATACACCAACCCCAACAGCCATTAGCCGTTTTCACACCGATATCTCGCCGACACGACATATAGACAGGATTTACTCTGATGGACATTATAAGAGGAGGCTGCGGTTTATAACTACGCTAGGTCTACTGTTGACAAAACTACTAGTTAATAATTATTCACTGAGAAGAAAAATACATATTCACTTGAGATGAAGCTAAAACTACAATCATCCACCTACATATAGAAATTTAATGAAATGCAATATTAAAGCTATATCTACCTTAGCACAAATAGTTTGTCGTATCGATACAAATTTTAGATTTGATAGAATAGTCATCTATTCAATCTCGATACATAGCTGAGCTATTCGAAGCCATTTTTTCCAAGTTTTTACTGTAAAGCTGAGTTAGGCAAGTAGAGCTGAACGGTTTATGAACTTTTTTTTATTTATTCTTATTAAAAACAGACAAAACAAGACAAAACAAAATAACAAAGAATTACAAAACAAATAAAATACAATGAAATGTTACAAATATAAAAAACCATGGGCTTTGTGGTTGGGTGTGTTGGAGAAGAGAAAAAAGAGAGGAAGATACCTAGTCAACTATGGTTTCCCATGTAATAGGCAGGCAAAGAAGAGAAGAGAGAAGTGATGAGGAGAAAAGGGAAGGGAGAAATGGGGGGAAGGAAGAAAACAGAGGAATAGGTACGCAAAATAAAGGTAAGCGAGTCCACTGAAAAATGAAAAAAACTAATGAAAAAACAATGCTCGAGCAGAAATCTCGAGTCATATATTATTAAATGGAAGAAGAAATTACTGTATGTCCAGTTTTTTATATCCAGTTTAATTTTTCCGCTGATCTTATTGTCCATGAGAAAGTGATTTGGAATGAGGACTATTATTTTAGTACCTAAGTAAATTAACTGCCTCCTTATACATTCAATATTAGTGTTATAGGTTACATATTTGTTAGCAGTGGCCCTCAGATTATAATAATCAAGTGTAGAGTTTAATGTGAGAGGAAAATTCGATCTATATTTCATTAAGTACTCAATTACGGTTTTTATGTATAATTGACGTATTGTCATGACCTCAAAATCACTATTCAGCATAAGTGTAGTATTACGTGTGACTAAAACATATCCTTCTTTAGTAGAGAATTTTAAAGTATCCTCTTGAAATTCTACGTAACTTCCACCCTGCTCCAAGCAATATCACATTCGGTATTTAAAGTTTGTTTTGAATAGGAATCTTTTCAAATTATTATCATAGATGTTCATATTGTTATTCAGGACGCTTGTTAGTTCATCACCTGATATTGACATGTTTCTATGCGTGATCCTAAGAAGAATATTTTTATATATTTTAGCATTTTCGTTATCAGTGTTTTGAAGTAGGGTCCGTAATTCAATCATAGGGTTTATGAATGCTCCACGTTTATAATTACCTTCAAAGAATCCTACAGGGTACTGAACTCCCGGACTATCAGATAGCTTAGTTATATTAAGAAAATTAATTTCACAATAACCTCGATAATAAAAATAAACTTCAAATCTCTAGCTTCTATGACAGTACTCAAGAGTTCAGTGGCAGGAATATCAAAATAAGTTTCACTCAGATTGTTGAAAGAATCAATTTCTATGATCAAAGGGTAACTGAATTTACTCCAATCATTTATTCTATTCAAAAGATCAATAAGTACTCCATTTCGAACATCATTTAATATGAAAATAGGAATGTTTTTATCAGAATACAAAACTCTCATACAATCAGAATCCCGTAACATGCTCAGGCGATTTCATTCTTCAAGAGAGAAATATTTTCTATTTCTAAGCAGAGAGAGACCTTTGGATGTTCTAATACTATTTCCCATTTTTGTAAAAGATATCATAACATCAACCCTCTTACCAAAATTATAAACCAGACTTATCTTACTTTTATCAGTATTAGTTGTTGCGTAGAAACTATCAATTTTGTTAAGGATGGAATTCAGAGTAATCATTTTGTGTTGGGTTGAATGCTTGATTTTACTATCACTATTATTTTTATCTATCCTCAGTATATTAAATATTTTTCTTTCAGATTCCATAATCAGTTCTATCAATTATTTGTTGCAACGCTTTTTGATAGGAAGGGCACTCTCTGTCACCTACTTTGTGATCGAAAGCTTTTTTATCATTGCGGCAATTTAAACATGAGGGCTTTTTGTCTCTATTAGGGCACTCTTTAACATCATGTCCTGTAGTGGAACAGTGAGCACAGGTGTTTTGTGCTTGAGTGCAATGCTTACTGATATGTCCAATTTTTTGGCACTTGAAGCAACGAGAGACGGCAACATAGTCTCCAACTCGGCACACCCTCCAATCAATACCAATCCGCGATTTGTTAATAAATTCTTTTCTCAATTCACCAGTGCACTCCACTAAGTCCCAATGCACGGTGTTTTTGTTTTTCGGTCCTATTTTAAAAATCGGCCTGAAGTTTTTCTAGAAATTTCTCGAGATTCTCGAGATTTCTCTCAAACACATCGTTTGCCAATTCAGCAGCAGTTATATCTGCAGCGACGTGATACACAATTATCCTTGGCAATTTGGATTGTGGCTCGCTTACCTTTATGTTTGGATGTTGCAGGACCTTATCACCCAAAACATTTTCTTTATTGGCCCTTGGGTGGAGCACTAACAAACAGCACACCCCCACCTCGGACATCAACGGCTTTTTCAATGTTCAAATTTCGTTCACGGGTGATGTTCTTCTTGATTGTTTCTCGAATTTTTCCGCTTTGTTTCTTCTCCGTTACATTCATTTTTGCTGGGTTCAGGATGATCACACTTTCCTTGGGCGACAGCTTCTTGGTCCGGGGCGGAGACTCCCTGGCTGCAGCAGTGGAGGCGGAACTCGATGTAGAAGGTGCGGTCCTCTTCTTTGGCAGTTGCACGGCCTCAGCAAATGAGATCGGCTTGTTGTGGCTTTTTGCAACTTCACTTGCTAGTTTATTCACACTTTGCTCCAGAGTGTGAATTTTTCCAAACATTTCCGCGTTGTTTTTTTAAAGACAGCAATGTTCAAACGAAAAATTTGGTGACACACTTTTCACTCAGAAAAAACGTTGAGTAGTTTTCACTGTGAAAAACTGCTGAGTAGACTGCTGGTTGTTGGTGTTGACACAACTTGTTCCACTTCCACTACTAATACTACTTTACACTAATTTTATTATTCGCTACGATCTGCACTCCACGGAGGTCTGATTACGACTTGGTTGGCTTTATTAATGCCTCTCAAACTCAAAATGGTGAGATTATGCTGGAAATAACAGCGTAAAAGCGTAATTTAGTTGAGAAAAGGCAACCTGCTCAATCTTTCTTTGTTAACCTTCACTTATTATTTCCTTTTCTTCTTCTCTCTCAGTTCTCCACCTCTGATTGTCAAGTCGAACTGATAATGTAGAGTGGCGAGGGTGCCTCTAGAGTCTATATCTATTATAGAGTTCTGGAAAGAGAGTCCTCAAAAAGAGAGGGTAGAAACAGTAAATATAATGTATCAAATAGCAGGGATGAGTTGGATTTTATTGACTGTCCGCCACTTCTCCCTCATAATACATCAAATTCAGCAACAAAATTCCTCACTAGTGAAGAATATTCCCTTCAGCTTATTATTTATTGGAGTGTTTCCAGTTAGTATCGTGAGATTCACCTCAAACTTTCAGCATTGCTTCAATGGGAAACAACTTTTTTACACTAAATGCTAACAGATAGATGTAAATTTCATGTTTGACCAGTGTTCTGTCTACTTGTATATCAATCGGTGATGAAAAGCGATTCTTGTGAAAATCTCTGTAGCCGAAGACCTATTAAAATTTGAAAAATAAAACTTATATTTTAGAGTGATGGAAATTAAGTTTCTTCGAATGTTTCCGACTCAAAATCAATTCAAGATTAGAGCAATGCATGTATACCTCGTGGAAAGTTTATTCGAAATTTGTGTAACATTGCCATCTAATCTAGTGCTTATTGTAAACTATCTATTCTATTCGTCCTATGTTTTTCACTCATTTTTCAATGACCCTCAAATTATTTGTTTGCTGAAGGCTGATTGTTTGTCTTTTTGGCGAAATCGCTAAAAAATTTTGGTCGGCAGTTGTGTAGAAAAGGCGCTTGTAAGCAGCCACAATTTAATGGGAAGACTGTCGGCCCTACCATATGGTACGCGGCAAAGTTGAACTGAGGCTGGTGTGGGTTTTACCATCATGCACTCTGTCTCGGGTCATCGGTGTTCAGTTCTATGGTTTCGATAATATTATACCCGCAAGCCGTATGGTATGCCACCACGCCAAACATCGGTCAGGTTGAGGGGTTGTGTGCAAGAGTGACAGAGTGAGAGAGAAACTAGCGATAATTTTAATGTTTATGTTGTCTTTGAAGACTGTGAAATTGAGGTTCACCTGCGCCTTTTCGGTTGTTTTTGCTGGCTTCAAATTATTGAAAATGACTCTAGATTATTTAGAGGAGAGTGATTTGTTGGTAATTAGTTGGTGATTCATTAACTGAGGTGAGAGTTATAGTAGGAGTAGGAACTTGTGTCTCCTATTCCATCAATTGAGCGTTGTTGAACAGGGGAGGAGTTTTTCCAACTGCACAAGTTTCATAATATTCTAGGATATAGGCCTAAGCTATTTTATTAATTGATAGTTATTCTGTTGTTTTTGGGAACTATGTTGTATTGTATTTTTGATTGTGTCTTTTCCATCCAAACTTACTGCTAAGCAACTTGAAGACACTGGTATTGTAAATTCTTGTAGACTCAGAATGTAAAGACAGATCTGTGGGACTCCGAAAGACCGATCAATTAGCAAAGTTTTCACAGCTTTGAAAAGCAGCAGCAGTAACTTGAAGCAGTTGGGGTAAAAGTCATGGTTGATCTCCAGAAGAAGGCGATAGAGGATAGATAGTCCGTCGCGTCACGCTTGACTGTTATTAATAATGTTGAAAAAATGGAAAAATAAATTGCACGTACAACATACCTCTTACCGTCTGGGACTGTTTTATTCATTTAATATAAAACTATTGCGGAAACTGGCCGGCAAGCTATGCAGCGTGTAAAAAGTTAATTTCTTTCAGTTTTTTAAAAAGTAGTTTGTGCAACGGTGCGATCAGTCGAGTACTGCCGGCTGTGGAAGTATCCTTCACTCAGTGGGTTTGCTTTTATTTTTCCTGTAAATTGTCAGTAGGTGTTGGGATAAAAAATGGTGTTTTCTCATCATTCAAAGGCCGATTCGATACACTGCTGTCGAGTAACAAACTGAGTGACGGAAGTTCCCATGTGAGAAGGTGGATTAATTGAGCAAATTGGATTGCCGTTATTTCTGTGTTATATAGAATTTTCAAATTATGTTGAGTGTAAGATTGAAATCCTATCAATTACACCCAGTCATTTGGTGCGAAGTAAATTTCCAATGTATTTGTTTTGAGTATTTGAGTTATTTGTATATTTTGCAGTGAAATTAACTTATCTTTCAGTGTTGTAATGTGAAGTGGACTGGTAGTGAGTTTTGGTAGATATCAATATTGAATAAAAACGACTTTAAATTGTCACAACCACTGATTCAGTACAACATTTCGAAAAACTAGTTTTGGTTGGTTTGACACCATTATAAATCTCTAGTAAAGTCACAGTAAACTAGAAAGCATCTCAAAATGTTTAAATTTATGGTTGTAACTATTCCGAGTCACTTTCATCGAAAATGAAAATATTCTCACATAAATGTTCCTTTTCATGGTCTCTGTTAATTTTTTTACTATTACAGTACTTTATTAATTAGTTGATTGAATGTTTCAGATGCATGTTCGAGCAGGTCGACGCCGAAGCCGCGACCGCCGGCGCCGACCGCACGGCCCAACGTCACATTCCACACGTACGCGTGTCCACCCGCGTACGCCACCTGGTACTGCCTCAACGGTGCCACCTGTTTCACCGTCAAAATCGCCGAATCGCTGCTCTACAACTGCGAGTCAGTATCCACTCATTCTCGTCTACGTACTAAAATATATCACTCAATTATAAACTATTAAACTATACTTACTCAATTTGAATTTAAAAAAGTTAAATTATTTTGAATTCCTAAAATTTAGTAGGTCCAAATAATTGAAACAGTTTAAACTTTGAATGACTACTAATTTTGAGTTAGAAAACCTCACGCTCTATTCACTTGAACTCATCACCAATGATTACCGGAATAGCCTAATACGAGTTCAATTCTTTGAATGTTTACAGATGAAAATAAATTAGAAATTGCATTTGTCCAAATGCTAATCAATGATGAATATTATTAAACGAAAATACTATGTAATCAAATGTTGCAAATCAGCCCGACTAATTCTGCTACTGCAAATATTGACAACAGGGTTGACAGCTACATGGAAATTCACAAAATGGCAGTAGCAGAAGTCTTCGGGGTGATTTGCAGCATTTAATTGGGATTTTCGTTCAATAATAATTATTATCCTTTGAATGATTCTTTTAAACTTACTTTTTGATTTGTTGAAATAGGTAATCAAAGATTGTCCTGAGTTGTAAGTTGTGAGATATATTATCGTCATTTTCTGACAAACGCTACTGGTATTACTGGTGCCGAACTCAATTACTAGTCAATTTCTACTGAATGAATTTGGATCTGGAAAGAATGCGGTTGTGAAAATAATGGTTGATTCAGTTAAAAAATGGGTTTATTGAAGACATTTTGTGGAATTTATAAGTGTATTTTCCAATTCAGTAGGATAGTAGTGGGCTTTTTCAACCTGCTAGGAACCTTTTGAAATAACATTCTTGGATGAAAACCAGAAGTTTCGCTCAAGTTTGAGCTGGTTCTCACTAAATTTCGTTGGCTTTTCGGTTTGAAATTGAATTATTGGCCGCCATTCATGATGCAAGTTTTTGTTTGTGACACTGACAAGTTGCAGTGTTTCTTTCGGCAGCACTCAAAGGGCCCAGCCAGCCACCTTTTCACAAGGATAATTGTCACTTCTTCAAAATACTCTCATTTCCAATATATTTCGACTCCTTCAAAGCCCTCTCCACACCACGTCTTCCATTGTTGACAAAAAGCAAGCGAAAAAATGTCAGAATCACGTTGGTTCTGGGAATTTTGTAATGAGAACGTAGCAGAGAAAACAGTTGAAATACAAAGCGAGCTTGAAATACAAGCGGCGGACGTGCCGAACGAACGGGTGGTCGGATTAGGACAGGTGACGGACTCTATCAATGGGCAACAGCCGAAGCCCTAGCGGCAACTCAACACACCACCAATCGCTTCACTCGTAAAACATTACAAAAATACTGCATTTATTCTCAATTTTCATAAAAAATATAATTCACACAAATATTGTTTGAATTGGTTTAAAATTGGCAAGATTATGATTGCACGGAAAAATTGCATTATTCAATAAATGTTTTGATTCATTGCTGTAGTCAGAGAAATAATAACACAGTCCATTTGACTGTTCAATTTGAGTAGGCTTATAATGAAGAAGCAGAACATCTTGAATATAAATTGAAGACCCTGATCAGCGAATAATAGCACACCCACTTTCATGAATCATGTGTATATTTTCGGTACTGAATGTGAGACACCGTGAATGCTCTCATGAGGTGTATTCCATTCTTGGTATTGAATGATGGTGTATTAGCCTACCTGTGGAATTCTCCTAATTTCGTTTCTATAGAATCAGCTGAGTGGATACATACAAACATTCCTCGTTTATTAATAGAGGACACAATATATATCATGTTTGGTGATCAGACAATGAATGCATTCATGCTGATATTATTCTGATACCATTGGCTCATATATGTCAGACCGAGAGAGGTGAGGAAGTGTGCGAGAAAGAGCGAAATACCAACTATGCAGGTTCCTTTATCAACCTCAGTGTTGCATAGATTTCTATAGGTATAGTATTCTATTTGTAATATTTACCGTTAAAATTAGGAAGTAACATGACGTGATTGAAATGGCATTGAGCAAAAGAATATTAGAAGAGGATACAAAAAATATATATAAAGAAGATGATTATGATAATGTAGAGAAAGAAGAAAATGAATTGAGATAGATAAGAATAGAGAGGGATAGGAAGACAATGATGAAATAGTTCATACTTTATCTTAGTGCTTAATAATTATATTCAATACTTTATACCTTATACTGATCTGTTTACAAAAGAAGATGAAAGGGTAGAAGAATGTTAGGATTGGTTGTTTGATTAATATTGCAGTAATTTAGGGTGGCGTTAGGACTCAAGATTCTCTCTGCCACACAATCCTTTACATTTCATCAAAGGAAATTCTTATCTTCTTAGGTTTCATATAACAAAACTAAATCAAAATCATAGGGTGATACTCGATATATTAATCTCAACAAAAAGCGAAACTTCAAAAATAATGGTTACAAAAGTAGAATTCATAAAATTAAAAGTAATTTTCTTACAATTCAAGATGGTGACGAAGAGTAGGAAATATAAATGAAAAAGAAGACTGTAGGATAATATGAGGAGTAAGTCACATATGAAGAAGAAAAAGAAGAGGGACAAGAAAGAGTAGCAAATATAGACAGAGAAGTAAAAGTAATCTGAGGAGAAGCGAAAGAATAAGATAAAATACCTAAAGGAAAACCTAGAGTACAAGTAGAAGAAGAAGCATGAGTGATTAGAGACCGAAAAATAAAATTATATAAACGGGAATATCGCAGGAAGAATTAAAGCTGTAAAAGAATGTAATGAAGAATTAAGAATGATGATGATGAAGAAAATATATAGAATAAGAGTAATAAATAGAATAATATTGGACATTAATAGTTAATGTCCTACTGATCGTCACTTGTTCCCAGATCAATTCCAAAGATAATAAGCTAGCCGTTCTTCTGAAGGTGTTCACATATAAACACGCATCGAATATTCCAACAACTTACAAAACTTGTCAATAAATTCACAGTCGTCTGCACCAAAATAGAATAATGAAACAATAACAATGTGCTGAACGGAATAAGAGGGCATTATGAGTGATTGTCTTCGTCCTGTCCTGAGATGAGAATTGAGAATGAGACAAAACTAACTCTCACATTCTCACGGGTCCACATTCCCCGTTAAATATAATGTATTATTTACCCGTTATGTGTGAGTGTAACGGGCCAAGTTTTTCTCCATTATCTACCATTGTGATTGTGATGTGCCACTACATGTAAAATAGTGACAAGCTGTCATCTTTTGTCAATAATATGCACGTAACTGTATTGACTGTGTTGAAAGATTTGGGATTCTCGCATGAGATAATAAATATGGGTTTATAATTATTGTTGGAAGTTGCAAGAGTAGTAATTTGAGATTCAGTGCAAACTGTCAGCATCCTTATAAAGGTTTAAGTGAATCTCACTATAGGATAACAAGAATAAATTTTCTTTTTCATTAATGAAAATTGTTATTTTCATAGCTTTCTAGGCACAAAATATATTAGTTAACAAGATTTAAACTGTGAAAAAGCTAGCTAGGAATGTGCAAAACTGCATTGTGAAAACTCCCCCTCCCTAGTGAAATCACCTTGGTCCTGCACCATTTACAATGGTGGCAAAATGATGGCTTGAAATCTCCTGTTGAATTGCAAGGACACGTTCAGGAATTTGGTCCTTACAAAACTGTTGTTCCTTGTCTTCCTTGGTTCCTCCTATAACCTGTAACTGTATCGATATCCATTCCCGAAGTCGTCTAAAATAAAATTCGTGGCCTATCCCTTGAATTGATTCCTGGTTGAAAAAATTAATTTCGGAAATTCATTTTATTTTTGGACTTTTGTAGTTGATCTGTATATTTATCAATAATTCGAGTCTTTGAAAACTACCCAGTGCACTGTGTTTTGTTAAAAGATCGTTACCGTTAACAATAAATCACAATAGTAGCAACCAGTGGTTTGAATTTCATGAAGATTTTCTTCATATACTTTTAATAATAATCTTTGTCATATTCAATATGCTTCAATATATTATCCTCTTATATTTTGAATCTGTATTTGTGAAATTATTATTTAAATAAAAATTCATTTAATCATTGTGAATTTTATTGTTGACATTTTTGTGAACTACTGGTAGGTGGATACTGGTAGGTTAATATATTCAGAAAGAGTTTATTCCAACTTTCAGATATTATAATTGATAGTTCGTATTTGAGCAAAGCCCTTAATATATCTAATCTAGGTAATTTTATAAACATCTTTATGAAAAATGTATAATATTAAATAGGATCAATATGGAACAAAATTATAATACCTCAAAATTACATAATGCAAGAAAAAATGGGACAATTTAATATGCAGATTTAAAATGCGTTTTAATATGTTTCCATGTTTCTATAGTAAGAATTAATGTAATCTGTCAGCATCAGAAGAGGAAGCATTAATATATTACTTTTAAGGAAAGCTAACTGTTTAAAGTGAATCTCACTATACTGTAAAATGAGGAGATAGCAGAACTTATTTTTCGCAATGGTTCTGAAAAGTACTAGCGTTTTCTGTAACAGTTGATTTGTCTGAAAGAGCATTTTCAAGTCGCAATTGAGCCGCCTTATCTTATCACCGTTAACCAATCCCTTTATTGTCTGAAACCTGGGATATCTATGCAGCAGAATAGCCCTACATAGGTGCATGTGTAGTCAGTCAGGCCCAAGCTTTGAAACTCACACCGACTTGTGTCTTATCTTCTCTCTGTTCTGATCTCAAATATTTTTCCATCAATAAAAAGACACACTCTCTCTTATCAGCTGAGCAAATAGTCAGCAATCAGGAACAAGTGTTGTGTCCTTGACTGATAGCTGCAGTCATCTGACAGGTTCAAAAATTAATGATTTATTATAATAATTATCACACAAAAGTGCAAATTTATGTCTCATCTGTAGTGTTTTTCAATTTTGCGTTGAACTGTACTAAAGTAATACGATTATAACACAATCCTGCGCAAACTAATTATAACACAGAATGCATAATGATTAGAAAATAATAGTCATATCTCTTATACGACAATCAATTCTCAATACATATGTATCTAATTTATTGAAAAGTAATTCTATAGCTATTTAAAAGTAATAAGTTTTTTATTCATCTCTGTGAAAAACTTAATGACTCTTACAACATTAATTGTGGCCAACATATGACGTTGAAAAGTCAAAATATACATAATATACAAAATATGTATTATAATATACATAAAACAATATAAAAAATCTTAAAGCACCCTTTATTTCTTAGAAAACTTCAAAATAGTTTAACTATTTAGCCCAAAAAAATACTATTTAAGTAAAAAGTAGCCCATGTGAATGAAGTGTTTTTATAATATACATATATACAAAATATAATGTACCTACTACTGTGAGGAAACTAATGTCATACGTATACTACAGTGATGATTATTATTGATTATGTTCCAAGATTAGGCTACTATGTTTCAACTGACTGACCTCTTAATTTTGATGATTACCAAGTTGTATTTTTTATTTCAGATGTGCGAATGGATACATGGGTCAAAGGTGCGAGTTCAAAGACTTAGAAGGGTCTTATCTACGTAAGTAGCCTACTTCCATCAGTTGATTATAAGTTCAATATTGCGAATTAATATTCTATAACAATATTCGTTCCATAATAATTGAAGTTTCCCTTCCTCTAAATATAGAACGTTGAGAAACATTGTTTTGGTGTATTTTGGTACAAAATATATAATCAAATTATAACGATTGATGAGAATATTAATGTGATTGAATAATATTAATTGATAATGGTAAAAACAATAAGTATTGAGTAAATAAATTACTATTTATCAGAGTATTCTGGCTAGTGCTGCAGGATATTTGTTTTATCACGATCATAGTGAAAAAGTAAAAAGAATTCATTATTGATGAAATATGAATTTGTTCTACAGAATAATGATAAAATATTTTAGGTTCAGTAGGCAATAATGTAAATATAGTTTTTAATATGTTTTGGGTTTAATTTGACTGTCCTGTGTATATTACAGCACAGTCGAATTAAACCCTTGCACCGAAAGATAACATTTCTTATCTCTAAAGTTATTGAACTTGATGAAAAACTCAACATGCTTCGAAGCATAGGCCTATTAAGTGATCTCTGGAACTCTGGAGAACATGACTATTAGTTAGTTGATAGGTTGAAACTATTATCGAAGAAACACTACAATACGTAGGACATAGTATTTCAAGATAGTTTGCTTCATTTTAAAATTACATTAACTTATACTATTGGCCAATTTAATGGTTGGTCCTCTAGTGAAATTCACTTGAAATTGTTAGCATCCCTTATAGGCCTACTGCCCACTCAACCACAATATATTATAATCTACAGTGAAATTCAACTGTCAGTATCCTCATCAATTATTAATGAAACCAATGCTTTCTATTCACAGTTTGAAGTTAATGTCAATGGAATTTTCATTATTAGATATTTTTTGTCATTTTCGCGATTGAGAAATTTTCAACTTTAGTCAAATATACTTTATAAGAGTGTAGGCTTCCATACATGATATTTATATTTAAGTGTTAGTTAATAATATTTGGTTAAATAGTGTGTTTTTTGTTTGTTTTAGCGTCAAGACAGCGTGTAGCGAGTATAGCGTCAGGAGCGACAATAGCTGTTTTCCTAGTAGTCATTGTCTGTGCTTCACTCTACATACGATATCAACGACGGTTAAAGCTCAGTCGAGCCACAAGGTAATTAATACCAATTAAAGGTTATTTGTAGCATCAATTCGACGTTTAAATTGGATAGCCGTTCATGAATTGGAAGACATTGAAGGGAAAGTTGACAAGCTCTACAGTCTTTTCTTGAGGGCTGTGGACACAGCGTATCATTGTTACAGAAGGGGATATGTTTAAGGGCAGCCAAAAATAAATGGTACACACCTAAATTGAGAAATTTGAAATATAAATCTGAGCAGCTATTTCATAAATTTAGGACACTTAGAACCGATAGTATTAAGGTAAAGTTCAACAGACTTAGCTCGTAGCACATTGGAGACGCGCCGCGCCGCCTTGTCAGTTGAAGAACGGAGCACACAGGGAGCGCGCCGCGCCGCGCCGCCGCGTGTTGGACAATATTGACATGACTCTCCACCCGACCACTGCCTTCATTCGTGTTAGTCCAGTTCCTTATGAACTAAAATAAATCTTGTTTTACAATACAAATCGTTGATTAAAGAAGTACAGTAGGTAAGTCATACATACAATATGACGAGAAAAACATAAAAAAACTCAAAAAGAAATTAGTAGCCACCATCTATAAATTTTTTCCAACATTAAATTAATTTGTATTTGTTTTTATTCCATTCGGGATAGTGTTCTTAAATAAAAATAATAAACTTCCTAGTTTGGAACAAGTGTTTTCCTCATGAGGTTCAATAAAATCAGAATATCTTATTCATTCATCTTCTTTATTCACTTCATTTTACAATTTTATTGAAACAAACAAAAATAAAAATATTAAGTACACTTCTCATTAGGCTAGGCCTGCGTCGAGGAATGATTCGTCTTGTACTACCGTAATTAAAAAAAAAAACATTTTCTTTTATAAAATATACAATTCAGACTCAGAATAGTCCTAATTACTTCTTCTTCTGATACTGGTGTGAAAAAAGGAGTTAAAATTTCGTGAATATACTCTTTTTATATTGATTCAAGTTATTCAGATTCCTATTTGTAATCTCTGTACCAATTGGAGTAAAATATTTATTGAATTCATCAGCCATCTCCCTCTTTTTGTCTGATTTTATTATTTGTTTATCAATACCCTGTATATTATCAGAAAATATAATTTTCTTACGTTTGATGGAGTCTGCTTCATTTATGTTTCCCAAGCTTTCTCAATAGGTACTGTGCAGTCAATAAATTTATTTTTTGATAAGTCTCTTACCACGCGCAAAACTCTCTTTAAAATAGTATTATAATTCTTGGATTTGTTGGAAAGAGCTTCATTGAACGGTTGCCTTCTAAGCTTTTCCGCTGCCGGAACTTTTGGGAGAATACGGAGCGGAATTTTTCCAGCCGACCATCGGTCCTTTGCCTTTCACCAAAACCTAAATAGCGTATGAATGGAGATAGATAAATTGTGATTTCAAGTTCGGATAGAAGACAATGCAGATCAGAAATTAGGCTAGCTAAACTAGATTACGATAGTAAATGTATTCAAGAGAGTAAAAATAAAAATAAAGCTGCATGGAAAGTAGTTAATTGGCATCTTGGTAGAAATAGTTTTTCAATTAATAGTCCGGTGTTGAAATAAACAGGTTCATTCTTATATAGAATAGAAGCCCAGAACAAAAACATTCCTAAGAGTACTTTCGACTCCAGTTATTACTTATCAGAAATGCCAAAGCCAGAAACAAAGTTCATCTTTGAGCATTTCACCGTGGAAGAAGTTTTTGTTACAATTCACAGAATGAATAACAGCAACTATCTGGATGTAAATGGCTTTAATTCTTCAATACTGAAAACGGCTGCTTCCGAAATATCAGAAGTTCTAGCTCACATATTTATTTATTTGAGATAAATATGAGAGCAGAAGGATAATATCCCATAATTGATCTCTTAACACATGATACAAGTAAAACAAAACATTCAACCAGTGTCAGGACGTGTGGATTTTTCCTGACAAACTGAAAAGGGTGAAGATGATCCCTGTATTCAAGAAGGGCGATAAGTCTGACATAGAGAACTACCGACCTATCTGTATAATAGAAATAATTTCTGAATTATTTGATATGCTGCTCCACAAACAATTGGTAGGATATTTTGAAAAAAACAATATACTCTCAGAAAACCAATATGGTTTTCGTAAGAATTTGAGTACTTGTGAAACGGTTTTGAAGCTTGTTCAGGATGCTATTGAAAAGTTGAAGCAAAATAGACGTGTCAAACTCTCTCACTATGGCCATAAACTTACGCTATTGTTTCTCTATGGTAGAATCAATTCAATTCAATTTATTTTTATTGCCATTCTTTTTTTTACAAACAAGTGAAACAAAAACATTCTTATAATGTTATAACTAATTATAATCTATACTAATTAAAAAACATATTCAACGAATGTTTTCTTTTATTTCAATATTGAAATAATGAGCTCTCCCAGAAAAGCTAATGCTTGAGCTCTAAACTTTCCTACATACCCACTCTCTTATTTCATAAATTAAACACTTAGTAATTCTATTTAGAATGAATTTCTCAGGTAGACAATTTATTATTCTATGGCAATAGAAGGGCAATTGGTGTTTGCAAGATGTAAGTCTAGTGAATAGGTTATTGTAGGTATACATTTGGACGTATTAGATATGGTGTATTACGAGTAGTGAATTTGTCTTTGTTTTTATTAATGTACAGAATTGCGTTTGTTACGTATGTTTGTCTCAATGTTGGTAAATCAATTTCTTTAAATAGTAGTCTACTAGGGTACATTCTCGGTCTTCCCAGAGCTGCTCTGATAATATGTTTCTGTAGAACAAAAAGTTTATTGAAGTGAGTATCCTGAGCTGCCCCCCATGCCTCAATGCTATATTGAAATAAAGAGTGTGCATAAGCAAAATAAATGTTTCTAATAATACTTGGATGTTTAATTTTATTGATTTTGTAGAAAATATAAGTCAGATGTTTTAATTTTGAGCAAAGGTGAAGTATATGTGCATTCCATTTCAAGTTTTGATCTATAATTATACCTAAGTATTTAACTTTTTCTATAACTTTGCAAGAGCAGTCCACAGAGACTTCATTATGGTTATTCATTTTTAGCTGTAATCTATTGGGAGGTTGTCCACTATTATTTGGTGAGAATGCAATAAATTTTGTTTTGTCTACATTCAAAGGTCTACATTCAAAGTGAGAATGTGAGTTTGTAACCAGTAGTTCGTGATTGACAGCCCTCTATTTGCATTATCATAAGCTTCGTTCCATGTTTCCCCTGTGAAAATTAATGCTGTATCATCTGCAAATGATACTATATTGCAATTTGGTATATTTAGCTTATATAAATCATTTACATAAATCAAGAATAATAGAGGTGAAAGTACCGTTCCTTGTGGAAGTCCAAATTCTGAGGTGTGTCTACTGTCAGTTTTTTTGTTAAGGGTGAGGATCTGCTTCCTGTTCGCGAGGTATGAAGCGAAAAGGTTTTTTGCTGCACCTCTAACACCACAATTTTCTAATTTATTCAACAATATTATGTGTGGAATGGTATCGAATGCTTTTGCAAGATCCAAAAACACTGATATTGTTTTTTATTATCATTGAAATTACTGCTTATAATTCCGGTTAAGTGAAGAATTGCATTTTTTGTTGATTTTCCCGCCTGGAATCCATACTGAAATTTTTCTACGAAATTATTTTTATTTAGAAAGTTTAAAAGCCTCATTTTTAGTAAGAAGAAATATGTTAGAATTAGTTGAAATATTAGTAAGAAGACTGATAGGTCGGTAGTTCTCAGGTTTTGACAGATCACCAGATTTGGGAATTGGTTTAATCACAGCAATTTTGAAAATTTCGGGGAATACACCATTAATAAAGCATTTGTTAAATATGAATTCTAGAGGATGTACAATGAAGTTGGAGATTTTTTTAAGACAAGTTCCTGTTATTTCGTCATATCCGGGTGAAGAGTTATTACCAAGAGTAGATATTATTTGTTCTATTTCAATTATATTTGTTGGATGAATGAAAAAACTGTTTCTTGGGGGTTCTGATAGCGGAGGAGGGATGATTATAGCAGCATTTGGGCCATTTTCATTCAATATTTCATCTGCATATTTACGACCCACATTAGCGAAATGTGAATTCAGTACTTCTGGCTCTAAGTTTGGTTCCCTACGTTCGTTTTTAACACCAATTATTTCTCTAATGTAATGCCATGTTTTTTTATTATTTCCCTTGGCCTCCTCAAACTTGCCATCAAAGTAATTTATTTTTGTCTGTTTGATTAATTTATTTAACTTGTTCCTATAATTCTTGTATTATTCTTCCAGTCTGTTATTGAAAGGTTCTTTTATTAGTTTACAGTGCATCTTATCTCGTTTCCTTATACAATTCAAGATTCCATCAGTCATCCATGATTTCAAATGCGTTTTCCTATGACTTATATCAATTTTTTTGTGTTATTTGTAATGTGACCATTCAATGTTTTTATAAAATTTTCAGCTAAGATATTCACATCATTACAGTTAGATAGAAGAATGTTGCTCCTAGTCTCATTTTCAAGAGAAGAAGAAAGATTTGTATAATTTATTATTGATTTTGTTTTATTAAATGCATTATTATTGTTATTTCTAATTTATTATGCCCTATGTGTATGGATGTACAATAGTGATCGGTAATAGAAGTTTTCAAGACTGTACCAATTATATCACCAGTATTTGTGTTACAATTTTTGAAAAATATGTGGTCAATACAAGTACTACTCTCACCCAACTCTCTCGTAGGCTTATTTACAAAAGATTTAAATCCATTTAGATGCATAACGCTAAGATATTCACTTGACACATTTCCAACCTCCAATATGTTTAAATTCATATCTCCAACAATAATTACATTTCTATCCGTATCAAAATTGGTCAATGCTGCATCTAAACTATTAATAAAATCAAAAACGTTTAAAGAAGGAGAACGATAGATGGATATTAGAGTATAATTCTTACTGTCTACCTTGAAATCAATAAACATTGAAGTTGAGTAACCTATAATATCTTCTGATATATGAAATTCAATATTTCTATCCACAAACATACATATTCCATCACTTCTTGTATATCTACCACACTTTGAATATAGTATCTTAGCGAAGAAACTCTTCTACTATGGCCATAAACTTACGCTATTGTTTCTCTATGGTAGAATATAGTATCTTAGCAAACAAACTCTCCTACTATGGCCTTAAAAATGCGGCAGTAAACCTCATCCGATCATACCTGACCAATTAGCAGTTTGTTTGTAGAGATGGTAAATTTTCAAGTGGCCAAGTCGTTAAGTTTGGTGTGCCACAAGGATCTATACTTGGGCCACTCTTATTTATCATCTACATAAATGACTTACCTTGTTTCATGAGCAATTGTCACGTCGACAACCAGCCCTACATTTTTGCTGACGATCTAGGTTCAATAGTGAATGTTTCTGATAAACAACGTGTAGATAAAGTAGTTGAAACAAGCACATTGGCTATAAGAGATTGGTGTGCATCAAACAGTTTAAGCTTGAACCTACAAAAAACCAACGATCTTCAGTTCAGCTTCAACACGAGGTCCACCGACATAGGGTCTCTAAAGTTCTTGGGTTTTATGCTGAACAAATTTAAATAGGAAGAGCCATATAACATACACAGCTGGGAAGCTGTGAGTAAAGGTTTATTATTTGTATTGCGCAGGCTGAGAAATATTGTGTATGTGTGTATTGCGCTCATGCCATTAGTCACCTGGCTTATGGCATACAATTGAGGGGAAACCGTTCCACAATTATCACACTTTCCAGACAGTAGAAGAGGGCTGTTAGAATTATCTGTAATGAACCACCGCAAGCTTCATGTAGAGCGCTATTCCGTTGATTAAGGTTATTGATTCTGCCTTTACTTTATGTGTTTTCATGTTGTTTATATGTTAAAAAGCACCTGAGTAATTTTAGAGTAAATGGTGATATCCATAGTTACCCCACAAAAAGCAGTCTTAATGTTAGAATTGAGAGAAATTAATATACAAGCTCTCAAAAAAATTGGAAATACATGTCGGTAAAGCTATTCAATGAACTTGATGTGGACGTTCTAACGATGAACGTTTCACAATTCAAGACTCACTATAGAGAGATTTGCTAATAGAAAGGTGCCTGTATTCTGTGAGGGAGTTTTTTGTTTGACCAAAGCTAACTGTGATGTATTGTTAATTGTGTTGGGCGTCTAAGTGTCTGCTATTATTATATTGTATCATTCTTACTGTTACTAATTGTACTGTGGGTCTTTGTATAAGCTATTGTAGAGAATAACGTTGTTTGTAACATTTTTATGTTCCTTGACGATAAAAGATTAATTGATTGATTGAATACACGTTTCACCAATCATTAAATCAAGGTATTTCACATTCAAAACTAGATTTGCAATGCTCAACTCACTTTTACAATCACTGTATTACAAACATTTATCATTGAGAGGCTTTGAATTATATCTAGCCTGCACCTGTTTTGTTTTTAGTATAGGTCTTGGTTCAAAATATAAGAGAATAATTATTTGCGCTTCTTAAATGAAGTAAATCAAAGTCGGTATCATAATATCGTGAATTAGTCAGTACACAGCCCTTTCGGCACTGATTGAAAATCAAATGTTATTTGAAGAATCTTAAATTTCAGCAGATTTTAAGTTTGTCCTACTTGTAGTATTTATCACCTAAAAATATATTTTTATTATATTTATACTTTGAATTGATAGTATTGTTATTGATAAAAATTAAGAAAGATCTGTTCTGATTGCAAAATTCTTCCATTTAGATAATTGTAATACAATATCAGTGAATTCAATACTGTGATTACACAGTATAGACTGTGTGAAAGAAAATGATAATATCGATGAATTGATGAATGATGGGGAGAAAGCTTGATCTGTATTTGCTGCATCATATAGTTTGAGGAAAATATTGATACATTGAACTGCTTCGTTAGTTTATTCAGCTTTGCTTTGTAACAGATTAAGTTTATAGATTATGCACTGATGTTGTGTTGTGAAGCTTCTCCGCCACACATCTTCTGTAACTTAACATTTTTTCGAACAAACATATCTCTGTGCACAGCTGAACAGCTGGAGATGTGTTGGTTCCAAGCCCGATATTGCAGTTCTGTTAGTTAATGCAATAAATTTCGATTCGACAAAAATAAAACTGAGCTTTAGTTTTTTTAAGAATTTAGATTAGATATAGAGTGTGGATTAGATATCCAAAAGAAAGTCCAAATTGAAAGATATTTCCCTGTTATTCAATTCTAGTTGTGTAAAATAGCTGTGACATAAGTATGTTCGATTTAATATAGTTTACATGGTTTATTTTGAATGAATAATGATTGTTTCAGTTGTGTGGATGGTGGAGGTGACCTGGAGAGGAGGGATCCGTTCTCAAGGCCCAGGCCAACGGCGTTACCTCTAAGTAGGGTCACAACGGTAAGTCTAATTTTTTTATAAAAATGTAAATACTGGAGTCATAACTTCACAATACTTACTAGATAACTTCACAATACAATATTCTACTGCTCAGAAAAATGTATAAAATTTTTATGGAACACAATTAGCCCAGTCAACGAAGTGTTATAGAGGGAAAAATTTGGAAGACAATTTTTGACCCCGCAGTTCTGTTTAGGGTAGTGAGGAGGTAAACAAATCAAAAGTCCCTACCCCTACCCCCTGTGCTAAGGGGGTGGGTGTGGTTCAAAGGTACTATTTTTTGGTTTCTCGCATATAACTCGAAAACTATGCATTTTACAGATATGATTATTCTATAAGAAATTAAAGCTCACATAATTTCATACAATATTCATCTCACAACTTTTTCTATATCTCTTCCACTTTTCGAGATATCCGCTCTAAAAGATGTGACATTTTTGAAAAAACACATTTTCCTTCAATTTTTTGCTATTTTTGCTCATATAACTTTTCGAATATCGATGGGAAAAATCCATGCTGATCATGAGGTTATAGAGCATCAAATTCTTTTCAATTTGATGTATAATTTCACAATTTTACGCACATCCCCACGACTGTTGCAGCAGCTTCAGTGTTGAGTGTGAGATCTTCAGTTATGCAAAAATAGACCAATTGAAAAGGAATTTGGAGAGAATGTTTTGAACACAATTTTTGACTTTGCAGCTTTGTTGAGACCAGTTAGGGGGTGAACATATCAAAAGTCCCCTTTCCTACCCCTTGTGCTAAAGGGATGAGGGTAGTTAAAAATTTGAATTCTTCAATGTTTTGCTTACACGCTCATATATTGAGAAAAATGCGTTCAACCGACATGACTAACTATTCAGAAATGAAGCTTGATAAATTTCCTACAATATTTGTTCTGTGGTGATTTGTGATATCTCCAACAGTTTTCGAGATATACGCTCTTAAATGTGTAAAATTGTTAAAATAACAGCTTTTAATCCTATTTGTTGATGTTTCAGGGCCTACAACTCTCCAACGATGTATCGTAAAAATGAATGCTCACCGTAGATATGTAGAGCTTTGTTTTCTCTTCAATTTGATGCATTATTTCAGTACTTAATGTTTTCCTTCTATTGTTATAGCTGATTCAATATGGGGGGTGAAATTTCAATTTTGTAACAATTGATCACTTGACAATGAAATTTGAGTCTGGACATCTGGTACACAATTTTTGACTTTGTAGCTTAACGATGACTAGTTGGGAGGTAAACATAGCCGAAATACGCATCTCTAGCCCGTCTATTGAAGGTGTGGAACTGCTAAGTTGACACTTGTTGCAGAGTTAAAAATTTCACCCCCCACATTGAATCAGCTATAACAATAGAAGGAAAACATTAAGTACTGAAATAATGCATCAAATTGAAGAGAAAACAAAGCTCTACATATCTACGGTGAGCTCTACATAGCTCTACAAAGCTCTACATATCAACAAATAGGATTAAAAGCTGTTATTTTAACAATTTTACACTTTTAAGAGCGTATATCTCGAAAACTGTTGGAGATATCACAAATCACCACAGAAAAAATATTGTAGAAAATTTGTCAAGCTTCATTTCTGAATAGTTAGTCTTGTAGGTTGAACGAATTTTTCTCCAGATACGAGCGTGTAAGCAAAACATTGAAAAATTCAAATTTTTAACCACTGTCATCCTTTTAGCACAAGGGGTAGGAAAGGGGACTTTTGATATGTTCACCCCCTAGCTGGTTTCAACAAAGCTGCAAAGTCAAAAATTGTGTTCAAAACATTCTCTCCAAATTCCTTTTCAATTGGTCTATTTTTGCATAACTGAAGATCTCACACTCAACACTGAAGCTGCTGCAACAGTCGTGGGGATGTGCGTAAACTTGTGAAATTATACAATCATCAAATTGAAGAGAATTTGATGCTCCATAACAACGGTCGCCAAACTTATGAGCCTGTGAGCTAGAATAGCATTTATAAATCTTCTAGTGAGCTACCAAGGAATATTACACTGAAGAATGTACGATACCCGGAATGAGATTTTCACACTTTTATTGCCTAAAAAGATACATGTCTAGTGTTGAAATCTACTCATCTCATGGCAAAAAGTATAACAAAAGTTGAAATGTACACTTCAATGAGAGCAGTGGAACTCTTTTTGGTAATCAAGTATTTTTTTGATGTTTGGAGTGTACGTTGTAGCCGCCATTCTGATGCAGTTGTCCAATTGTTCATCAGTCAGTCTGTTCCATACTTGAAAAAGATGCTTCACACAAGTAGGTAGAGCTGAACATAGCTATAACCTCAATGCAACTTGAATAATATTTGGATATTTTTCTTTGGGGACTTGAGGCCAAATATTTCCAGTTGTGGAAAGTGATCTGAGAGACAGATCATTTTGAAAATCCACAAATTCCATCTCAACTGAAGCCTGATATCCACCAAAATGTTTTACAACACAAGCTGCAAAATCTTCTGCATAGATCTCTACAAAAGAGAGTACCAATTGAATTGTACCATAATTGATATGCTTTTGAAATCTTGAAATCGTTGGTTAAAGTGATCAAACTGTTAAACTGATCAAACAGTCTGAAAGAATTGTAACGTATTCTTGGTTATTGCTGCGGTGCTGTGGAGGATTTTTCTCGTCATTAATTTTTTTCAGACTGGGAGAGTGTATATATTCAAACTGGACTACATTCTTTTGCACGAGCGTTCCTGTGAGCTACCAAAGACTACTCCACGAGCTACCGGTAGCTCGCGATCGACTGTTTGGAGACCACTGCTCTATAACCTCATGATCAGCATGGATTTTTCCCATCGATATTCGAAAAGTTATAATAGCAAAAAATTGAAAGAAAATGTGTTTTTTCAAAAATGTCACATCTTTTAGAGCGGATATTTCGAAAAGTGAAAGAGATATAGAAAAAGTTGTGAGATCAATATTGAAGGAAATTATGTAAGCTTTAATTCCTTATAGAATAGTAATGTCTGTAAAATGCATAGTTTCCGAGTTATATGCGAGAAACCAAAAAATGGTAACTTTGAACCACCCCCACCCCCTTAGCACAGGGTGTAGTGGTGGGGACTTTTGATATGGTTACCTCCTCACTACCCTAAACAGAACTGCGGGGTCAAAAATTGTCTTCCAAACTTTTCCCTCTATACCCTTTTTTGAGCATTCATTGCCTGGACCTAAATAGGAACTACAAATTTGTGTTAAGGCGAATGCACACAGCAACAGACAGATGGACTCTGTTTGCGTTGCAACATTCGATGACCGTGCAGGGATTTTTCCTCCGTCTGTCTGCATACGTCTGCTTGCTGCTTTGTGCGTTCGTTTTTGGGCTTTCACAACTTTGGTTTAGTATTCACGATAGAAGTTTGATAATATCTATAAAGTGGAAGCTTATTAGGGAATTATCAGCTGCGAATAATCAAGGGACATGTCATCGCTTGACTTAGCTCCAAAATCAATGAATTTCCAATAATCCTTCATAGTCCTTGGAAATAAAATTAATTTAAGTTTTCATTTGAAAAATGTGATGCAAAATTACTCTCGGCTCCCCATCTACAGCAATCCTCTAAAACTTTACGAAATAGAAGGAGGAAACAGATTTTGTAAATTATAAAATAATTTTTTTATCATGAAAATGTCAATTTTATGTTGATAAGGAATTTATAAAGTTGTATGTTGACAATAAACTGAAAACATTTTATGCTGATATTTGTAATAATTGTTTTCAGGAATCGTCGTCAGAGTGCGCCACGACATCGCTCTACATGCACCATCATGTAGGGGAAGGGAGGGGGGAACCACCTATCCCCCACCCTGCCGCTCCACCCTAGTACGCATGCTTCATCTGACTGAAAAACACTTTAGTGACTGTTCAAAAGAAACTGTTATAAATGTATGCTAGTGAATTGTGCGCAGCGCAGCGCAGCATACGATGCCTGGTGGCACCTAGTGGTCAGTGGTTACTATACTAAGCCACTCAACTAAGCAACGACTGATGGTGTTGGACACACACTCAACTAACACTGACAAGCCAAATTCAACAACTGACACCCATTTACTCACCCAGTCATTTAACGACAACATTGTGTCACACATATTATTAAACAATTTGATCAACTTTCATGTCGCAAAATAACTTTGTAATCAGAATGAATTAAATTAAAGTCGTAATGACCTAATTAATAGTTTTCAGTAGATGGATTTGTTTTATTCGTCGCATTTTATTCGTTTTGGTATCCAGAATTGTAGTAAAAAACCTGAATAAATTTAAAAAATTACATTCACATCTGATTTTGAAACGTTTCTGAAATTAAACGCTTAATCTAGTTGAAAACAAAAATATTATAGAGTGTTATTTGTATGTATAATAGAGTTATGTTTAGTTCTCATTGAACAAAATTATTTAGTTTCTATAAATTGAGGTTTGACATTCCAAAAATGTTTAATTGTTGGTTTGTATATTGTATCACTGTAGTATAACTGATCCTTTACTGATGACACAAGTGTTAGAATCTGGAAATCGTTAGAAATTGAAGCGTCGTAAATAATTCTATACAATGTGATGCTTTTGGAGGATTTTGTAATCACTCCATTATCAATAATTTCGTGTCTAGATAAAGTAATCGCCAATCATCGAATAAAGCTGTCATCATCGAAATAATCAAGTTAAAATTGTTGTAAATAATCTGTAGATATAATAAAAGTTGAGAAACCTAATTATGGTTGAAACATTTCCATCGGATTTCAATAATAAAGTTGAAAGGTCTCTTTATGTATGAAAGTAATGAACAAACTGTGCAGTCTCTATATAATTATTTTTGTTCTTTAAAAAAGGATACAGTGTTCTTTTCCAGTCCATTCGTTATAATTGTATAGTAAATATGTTAAAATACTTGGTTCCTAATTTATTATTGATAATATAATATATACCGTATATATATATTATATAAATATTATTCTATTATTATTTAAATTTTTAGAAGAAAATGTCTTTTGTAAATAGCATTGTTATTGTCATTTCACAATTCCCTCCATCTTCATCGCCTTTTGAGTTTTTATTGGTGACCTTGAAATTTTCAAAGCATTCCGTTACAATTTAATCTGTTTGTTCTTCCCAGCTAGTAGGCTTTTTATTGTATCTGGGCTCTAGTTAAATCTGTACAACTGATTTGATTTTTGCACTTTCTTGCTTTTTTCAATTATTTTGAAAGTTTCATATTGGAAGTCATATTGGAATGTAGACCCTTTGCATTGAGCTGTTTTTTCAATTAGTCTGTTGTCACATACCAAAGATATTTTGTAAATTATGCTTGTATGTATTTTAGCCAGACTTTGTTATCCATGTTGGTAAATATAGTAATAATAGCAAGTTTTGTTGAGGGTCACCAATTCCTATAGCTTCAGTATTATTACATCCTAATAATTCAATTGAAACTGATCAGACAGAACCAAAGCTATTTTTAGGGTCCCTCAATCAGTAATTAGACCTAATCATTTATGTTTAACTGTTGCAGAATAATTAGCACCGTTGATTATTATTATTATATTCATTTCTTGCTAATTTAAAATTGACATTTTTCACATCTGTAGACTTCAAATTAAATGGTTAGTTCCTCTTGACTAAAGAAATAGAAATTAATGACTTGAACAATCATGATTCATTTATCGAAATGATAAGATTCCTTTGTAGTATTTTGTGACATGATATATCCATATTAAAATGATTTATGAGTATTTTTACCTAGCTTCAAATGTCTTATCTTATTAATACTAAATTTCTTATGTGAGAAATTCAACTTTTATGAAAAGAGGCTATTATCCCATTTTCAAGTTTCAGTTTAAGAGTTTTAAACCAAATCGCAACATATATATATTATATATTTATTCTAAAGTGAATATTTTAACATGCCATTCTAGTAAGTATATTGTTTTACTTTTACGTAGAGTCGAAATTTAATTTGCAGTATTATCACAAGTGTAATTATATCTTTTGTACATTATTTGAAGATTAGTTTTATCAATAATGAATAGTTGAAAAAGTGATGTCAATGAAAAGCTTTATATTATGAAGGAAGCATGTCTAACAAGAGGAATGATAGAATAATTCATACCAAAATGTTTATATGCCAGCTGTTTGTAATACATTAGAAAATTTCTGTAGATAGGATATATGTAGAGGTCTCGCATTAAATACAATATAAGCACTAAGAGGCTTCAGGTAACAAACGCCTTTGAAAGGAACAAAATTCAAGTCGAGTACTGTACACTATCATCCTATAGGATACTATGTAATTTCTTTCACGTACACTAGTCAATAAAAAACAAAACAAGGACATTCTACAATCAGTTAATGTAATCGAAAATCAATAATACACTCTGCTTACCGTACCTTTGTGTTAAATGAGTATACACTGTATGACATATGCTGTTAATTTTAATGTTATTTCTGCTGAGATGAAAATCCTAAACTAAATAAAGGTTGAATATTTAATAAAATATTGTTTTTATATGTTTTTCCATTTCCTTTCATTTTCTGAATGTGGAGTAGTGCAAGATACTTAGATTTATTTCAATTGTCTACTTTCCCATGATTTTCTGCTTAATTAACATCAAGGTATTAATTGACCGAGCGAAGTGAGGTCTAAGATTCAAGTCGACGGTTTGGCATTTCTCTTAATGTTTAAATGTTGCGCATTTACGGCGAAACGCGGTAATAGATTTCCATGAGATTTGACAGGTATGTTCCATTTTAAATTGCGCGTCGACGTATATACAAGGTTTTTGGAAATTTTGCATTTCAAGTATAATATAAAAGGAAAAAGGAGCCTCCTTCATACGCCAATATTAGAGTAAAAATCATACTATAGAATTATCAATATGAATGAAAATAGAGTCTCAAATTTTGACGTTTAATAACTTTTTTATATGTGCACCGAATTCGATGATTTTTTTTAGCTGTGTTCGTTATGTTCAGGACCAGGTTTATGGCTTATCAAATTTATAATCCGACTTCAGGACTCTTTCCTACTGTCCTTCAAAGTTTACATGTAATCCTTTTGGGAGAAGATTTGTGGGCTGGCCCAATACCTACTATTACTTCAGGCCCCACAGCTATAATTAATGACGTCATAACATGTAGATTGATTCTTCCTAGATCATAGTAGTTTCTACTAGCTTATCAATGTATGTTCTCTAAATTTTGTTACCGTATCGATTCTGTATTGGATGGAATACTATCTAAATTCCAGATTAAAGACATTTTTTGTATTTTATTAAATATAAGTTTTATTGAAATGAAAACACTTTATTCCACAAATGCAATAATTTATCCATACTTTCCAGCTTGATAGACATAGGCCTACTCGATTCAGTGATAGAGCTATTGATAAATTCATCTCAACCAAAAATACTTAATAATAGCCTGTATCAGAGTTGAAAGAGAGGTCATAGCTAAATACCACCCCCAGGTCCTTGAACAATTCCACCCTTTCCAAAGGGATACCACTTATAGAATATATATTATTATGAGGAACTGATTGCCAGGTGAGACTCATGAATTTGCATTTATCTATATTAATTTTTAACCCATTTGAATCACACCATCTGGACATATGATCAATATCTCTCTGCAAATTGTAGTAATCAATTAGATCCTTAATTTCTTTAAACAACTTTACATCATCTCCATACATGAGACAGGAAGAGCTGTTGATAAAAGATGGAAGGTCATTAATGGATAAAATAAAGAGGAGTGGTCCCAGATTAGAGCCTTGAGGTACGCCTGATGGGCACTGAAAATATTTTGAATTGAAATGATGAATCTTTACATATTGAATCCTCGCCTCAAGATAACTCTGAATAAGATGAACTAAAATTTTACTGAATCCCAGTACTTCGAGTTTTCTAATCAGAAGTCTGTGATTTATGGTATCAAATGCCTTAGATAAGTCTGTGTAGATAACATCAGTACGCCCCCCATGATCCAAAGTCTGTGACACTTCATTACTGAAGATCATGAGATTGGATACAGTGGAGCGACCAGGCAAAAATCCATGCTGTTCTGATGATATAATCTTCTTACTCTGTTCATAAATTATGGAATGAAGAATTTTTTCAAAAACTTTCGAAAAGCAATTTAAGATTGATATAAGTCTGTAGTTTTTTATATTATTTCCATTTCCACTTTTAAAAACAGGAGTAACCCTCGCAATTTTCCATTTCGATGGAAATTTACACAACCTTAGAGCTAAATTGGAAATGTATTCTAATGGCTTCAGCAGCACTGCAGCACAGCCTTTTACAATATAAGTGGGGATTGCATCAGGACCCTCAGAGCAGCCAGACCTCAGCCCATTGATGGCAGATAGGATATCATCACAAGAAACCATGCCAACGCCCCCATCTAGAAATGAGCACCCAGACATCTCCGGAAACTCCATCCGTGCATCAGGCGCGTCAGCCCCATAAACGGATTGAAAATACCTGGAAAACCCATTTACAATATCAGCCCCACAGTAGGACTCACCGTCCAGTGTCATGGTCGACTCTACAAAAGAAGTTTTCCTTTTCGAATTAACATATTTCCAGAAGTTTTTTACGTCATATTGCAAGCTATTCTGAATTCTATTGAGGTACGCCTGATAAGACAATGCAATTCTATTTTTTAGAGATGCTTTTAATGATTTAAATAGATCATCGTGATAAGGTGAAGTTCTTCTCTTTCTTGAGCATTTATTTTTAATTTTCAAATCAGATATAATATCAGAAGTAAACTAAGGAGGATACTTATTATTTGGAAATTTCATTTTCCTCCTTGGAATAAATTTTTCAAAATTATGGTCAAGTATTTCATAAAACCTATTAACTGCAGAGTCAACATCATCACAACTCAAAACAGAGTCCCAACTGCAGTCACGGAGACCACAATAGAGGCCGAGAAAGTCCCCCTTGCAAAAGTCATAACTAAACTCGGGTGATCGGTTAGAGTCGAGCTCTGACGTCATCACTGAGTATGAGGCTTCCACACACAACGCAGGATGGTGAACATCTTCAGGGAGAAGTGGATCATCGCTTTTCATAACTTTAACTGGGAAATTACTCAACACAATATCCAAAGTTCTATCAAGCTCATTTTGCACAGAATTATAAGATATTAAATCATAAAATGACATGAAGCTATTAAGGATTTTTGCTTTAGTTGATCCAGAAAACAGATTATGAGTATTAGAGATAATTTCAGGCAAATTAAAATCTCCAATTATCATTAAATTACTACTAAGTAATCCGTTAAGAGATTAAATATAGTCACAGTAAGTAAGAAAACTATTTGATGTTGTAGATGGTGGCAAATAAACAGCTGATATATGATAAAACGTTGAGTTCAATTTCAGTTTAATTCCTACTGAATCAAAACAATTTCTATTATTCTCGCAAAGCTCACTACAAAGCTCAGACTGCAATGATTTTCTCACTGCAATTAGCACTCCACCTCCCCTCTGACGACCATCACACCCTCCCCTATCACTCCGATAGACAGTGTAGCAATCATCAAGAATTTCACAACTGACTATGCCGCTATGCAGCCAGGTCTCAGTCAAAACTATCAAATCATAATTAGCAATCAAAAGAGATTCATAAAGATTTAAGGTCTTTGTACGAAGTCCCCTGACATTCTGGTAGTACACAGACAAACAAGAAATGCATGACATAGGATAAATAAAAATAAATAAATGGGTATTGATACCCCAGAAAAAGACTAAGATAAAAATGAAATATAAATATATAAGTATGATATTATTACAGCCATCCTCAGCCGCAAAAATTATATTAGATAGAAAATAAAACATACATTTGAAAAACTCTTTGATTGTTCGTGGATGTAAGTTAAATTTAACTTGAAAAACATGATTCTATCTATTCACAGAAAACGAAAGATTTACTACTTCCAATCCAACCGGCAGCTTATCTGCCGATAAGAATATCGGAATATGGTACATTTCTATAACAATAATTTTGTACAACTAACTCATAAGATAGAAGGAATATCAAACAGAAAAGTATTTGAGAGTTGATTATTCAGAAAGTGAAATATACTCATATAAGCATAGTAGGCCTATATAAAATCTCATTTAGCAAAAATATGTTTTCTATACATCCTTATTCGTATTGAAAAAAAGTGTAATAATCCAAATAACAATATAGATAGATTTTACTCGAGAGAGAAAAAACACAACTCATTAATCACATCCCTATAAATAAAATCTGGCACGGTACAAAATGATCAAAGCTGATTATGTAAAAAAACAGAAATATTGATAAAACTATAAAAAGTAATTTTAAAAAATAAATAATTAAATTTACTCAAATAAAAAGCGAAGGAAAAGAATTAAGAATCTACACATTTCCGATAACACATCCGGTGGATTATAAAGTTTATTATGATACCGTACCTCATTCAGCAACAATATGTTTTCTATGCATCCTTTATTGTATTGAGAAAAAAAAGAGTACTGATAGAGATAATAATATAACAATATAATGAGATTCCACTTGAGAGAGAAACATTTAACCCAACTCATTAATCATATCCCTTTATATAAAATATGTAACAAAACAAATCATAGCTCAATACAATAAATACATAGCTCAATGTGAAAAAAAAACAAACCTAGATATAGCTATAAAAAGTAATTCAGAATAAAAAATGAATAATGAAATTCCGTGAGAAAAATTAAGAATCCAAACATTAATCTAAAATAAGATCACTCTAAAATGAGTAAGATTGAATAATAAAAGTAATCTCACACTGTATTTTAAGCTTCAACAGTAAATAAACAATTGTAATAAAAGTAACCGTCACCAATGATGGTGGTTTGAGAAAGAGAGAGAAGAGCAAAAAATAACAAACATTTATCAGTATGAAGTAAGAAATTAAGTGAATACAAATTTTGAGAGAAACAACCACAGTAAGAATAATCTAGCATTGAGCAGTGATAGGTACAGCTTTGAGGTCCTCTTCTGAATTAATAGAAAAAATACGTCCATCAGGTACTACTCTGATTTTTATTGAACCGGATTTATCCACCCAAACATACTTGTATTGAAATTGTCTCTGGAGATTCCTAGCTTCAGCAAAGCACTTTCTACGTTGAGCAGTTAATGATAGATTTATATAAATTTGTCATTGCTCACCTTGCAGTCCAATATGTCTTGTAGAAAGACCCTTTACCACTTTCTAACCCTGTAATATTGCATGCGTGTCAGTACGCCTCACAAATTTGGCAATGATGGGTGGCGTCGCTTTGCGTGGTCCCCTCACTGGCAGCCGGTGACAGGCGTCGATCGCATCAGCTGTAACATGCATGCCGACGGCTTCACATGTTTTCACCACCAGTCCAATTATATCTTCGTCAGGAGCCGAAGGAATACCGTGAAGCTCACAGTATTACGACGTCCATACTGCTCTAAATCTTCCAGCTTCATTGTCACAACACTTAACCTCTTCCTGAGTGTCCCATTTTCAGCCTGTAATGATTCAATGATTTTCTGCTAATTCTTTATCAACTCCTCCTGCTTGGCCAACATCGCTGAACTGTAATCGAGTTTTCCATGACCATGAAATGGTCACTTCCTACAAGTATTTGGGCGTTTTTTCGACCATAGGGTGAGGTGGTCTGCTCACATTGAATACATAAAAAAATACTTAGAGAATATATATATGCATTAGAATGATGAGCGATGTACTGGATAAGAGAGAGATTAGAATGGCATACTTTGCATATGTCCAGTCCCTTTTGGAGTTTGGTATAGTTGCATGGGGTGGTGCTTGCAAGACGGTACTTCAGCCACTCTTTATCGTCCAGAAAGCCATTCTGAAAGGAGCTAGTAGTAACAAAAGGAGGACTCTGGCACACAAGTGTGCCAGAGTCCCCCTTCACCTCAAGGTCACCCAAGTTGACCAAACCTAACCTCAAGGTCACCCAAGTTGACAAAACCTAACCTCAAGGTCACCCAAGTCAACCAAACCTAACCTCAAGGTCATCCAAGTCAAAAAAAAAAAAAAATTAAATTAAAAAAAAATTAAAAAAAATGAACTCAGGGCTCTGAACTCTGAACTTGGGGCTCTGAACTCTGAACTTGGGGCTCTGAACTCTGAACTCGGGGCTCTGAACTCTGAACTCAGGGCTCTGAACTCGGGGCTCTGAACTCTGAACTTGGGGCTCTGAACTCGGGGCTCTAAACTCTGGATTCAGGCTCTGAACTCTGGACTTCTGGACTCTGGACTCGGGGCTCTGAACTCTGGACTTCTGGACTCTGGACCCTAAACTCTGAACTCAAATGTCCCGCATCGTTGAAAATGTCTGTCAACGAGATAATACCATGATTATGTAGTTCCTCCTCCTCAAGCTCAATCACTGCATCCCGCAGACATAGCTCCCTGTTTGACAAAATGTCGCAGTTGACGGAATACCTCTCAGTGCTGACAAGCCGTCTTATACCAAACAGAGAAAAGTGGTGGTGGTGGTGGGGATAACCTTCCTTGTCAACAGGTCTATGACAATGCCACCCCATCATGACTCACTTCTCAATTCTTCGTTATCATTAGTATGAAGAAGTATCATATTCTATATAATTTAAGTCTTTAAACATAAATCCTCTATGGTGTAGTGGTTAGCAAGTCAGCTTCCCAAGTTGGAGGTTGTAGGTTGTAGGCCCCACCACTGCCAGTCACCCCGCCGCCGGTCGTCCAGCCGCCGCCAGTCGCCCCACCACTGCCAGTCACCCCACTGCCAGTCGTCCGGCTGCCACTGGTCGCCCCACCACTGCCAGTCACCCCACCGCCGGTCGTCTGGCCGCCGCCGGTCGCCCCACACTGCCGCCAGTCATCTGGCCACCACTGCCGGTCGCCCCACTACCACCGGTCGCCCCACCGACGGCTGCCATCCCGCCACCAACAGTTGACCCGCTGCGGCTGGCAATCGTCCCGCCGGCTGAGGCCAGGATGGCTTCAATTTGCCAGTGGCCTTAATATATAGGGGACTCTGGCTCGGGATGGTCATGCAGGACCTGTCACTCTGCATGGTCATGGAGACCTCTATCACACCAGATTAATGTGTCCATGGTGGACATGCTGGATTGGGATGTCCATGGGCGGCTCTGGATCAGCATGGCTGTGCTGCTCTGGATCAGGGTGGCATTGAAGATGGATATTTTCAGTGACTTCCACTTCGCCTTCTCCATGTTAGGACATTTAGCATGGGCATTCTCAATGACCCTAGCTCCTCCTGTCACATGGACCATGCTCACCAGTGTTCAGCATGTCTGTGGTGGGTCGGCAGGGTCATCCACTCAGTGGTCAGTCAGTCAGTTCAATTACTGATCAGTCACTGTTCAGTCACTGTTCAGTTACTGTTTAGTCACTGTTCAGTCACTGTTCAATTACTGATCAGTCACTGTTCAGTCACTGTTCAATTACTGATCAGTCACTGTTCAACTGTTCAGTCACTGTTCAGTCACTGTTCAGTCAGTGGCACTCAGAATGTACTTATAGTTAAACTATATCTAAGGAGATGGTAGGTAATAAGTAAACAGTTTGGAATACAATTAGCTCTTTATTGATCAATTCAACATCCATTTCATTGAAAAGTTTACTACAAGCAGGTATATCTTTGTTCCAAAATCCAAGTTGTTTATCATATTGAGTGTGCAGAAAAGTGATGTATCCATGATGTTTCTCCTTGGTCCATGTCAAGCAGGTGATGTCCCAGGTAGTAGACTCCTTTTCCAGCACTAGTCCTTGGCAAGTCCTCTATGTTGATGTCTGATAGTCTTCGGATGATATTCAGTGATACCTCTGGAACACTGTTTCAGATAGAGACAATACCCTGTCATTGTTGTTGAATCACCTCACAACCTCTTCCCTTCAGGTAATTGATGCTCCTTCGAGTCAAAAGTATAGGTGTAGTAGTATTTCTCACCACTACATCATCCTCCACCTCCTCTTTCTCTTCCTCCTCCTCCTCATCCTCTTCCTCTTCCACCTCTACCTCATTGTTCTCCTCCATATCAGTTTCCTCTTCCTCATGTTCTACATGATCCTCATCCTTTTATCAGATCAAATGGGGAGATTGATGGTGAATTTGTCTCACCATAGTCACCCCACTTCGAGAATAGGAGAACCATCTTCTCTATTGTTCCAGATACATAGTTAATCCACAAAATGTCTGTTCTCCACAGATGATTCCAGCACAATGAATCTAATCTGCTATATATCCAATATATAGCCATATTTGTACAGCATTATGATTTTGATTGTACCTCAATATATTACCTAGTGTCTAAGGTGTTGCTGTTCTCTGCTTTCTCAAGTAAAGACCTTTACCGACCTTTGATCTCTGCTGTCTCAAGTAAAGACCTGTACCAACCTTTGGTTTCTGATGTCTCAAGTAAAGACCTCGACCTCCTTTCACTGATTTTTTCTTTGATGGTTGAATCTTTTGTTTCTTCCCCTTCTCAGCCACCCTGCTGACTTCCTTCAGTGATCTTTTCATACCTCCCCCAAATTTTGCCTTAGCCTTCATGATGTTGGTGACTGCTAGTGCTGCAGCTTTTTCCAACACCCCTGCATCTTCAGATCTCACTCTGTCCCAGGCTCTCTCTGCCAAGATGCTGTCTGCTACTGCTCTGCTTGCTGTATCACCACTCTTGGAATAGGCAATATCATGCTCCTTGCAAGCCTGATCAAGTTTGTTGATTCCTGGATCACCTTGTGCTAATCGCTTCTGAAGTTTTGTTCCTGGTCCACAGTATTGATAGCCAGGGATATGAAGTTCAACTGGTAGAATGTTGATTGCCTTATTAACTATTGTACCAGCAGCTCCCTTGATAGCTGACAGAACACCTCTTCCTCTATAGATCTTCTGACTTTTCTCCTTACGAAAATCATGCCTTGGAGCAATAGATCCTCTCCCAGTCACTTGTCTCTTGGAATGTCTTTGACCACCATCTCTGCTATCATCCAAAAGGCGTTTGATTGTATTCTTATACTTGGCTTTGTTGTAGTTAACAATCTCACCTCTTGGATCATTGTTCTGTCTGTGCACACTGGTCCAGTTCAATATTTCTCCATAAGCCTGTCTGTCAGCGGATTCAACTAATGCACGATTTGGATTCTTCTTGAAAATCAACTCACAAAGTCCCAATGTAGCTGTGAAGGTCTTTTCTTCCTGATCTACAGGGTCAGTCAGCACAATTTCATCACCATTCTCTCCAAAAGTTAAATACTTATTGCCCAGGTAGTAAGCATTGTCTCTCACTCTTGGCCCAAAAGTGTCATCAAAATTGTCATTGTCCTTGCTCAATGATCCTCTAATGTAATCAGCTACCTGTTTTCCAGCTAGATCAGTTTGATCAAGGATATTCTGAACTGTTGTACCATGACTTTCATTCAATAATTGTTCAACATTCTTATCATCATCCTGTCCATCTCCAGACAGCTCCTCATCACTGCTATCATCATATCCTCTACTCATATTATACTCCTCACCCTCATCCCCTTCAAATGCCTGCTTTCCTGCTTTCCATAGTTGCCGTCTAACTCCTGAGGTGCCTGCCATTGGACTTGAAACTTCTCCAGTTCCATATGATTCAAATGTTGGTGACTCTTCATCAATGCTGGAGAGTTGGAGCTTATGTTTTGCTTTACTTGCACCAGTAAGTCCACGCCTTGTATATGTGGCATGTTTAACAAATGGTGTTGTTGGTGGAGTAGGATATGTGTGGTGTGTTGATGCTGCTGAGAAAGGATGATGTTCTGATGATGGCAACTCTGGCTTGGATTGTCTCTGCCTACCCTTCACATGCCTGGAGTGCATTTTTATTCTAGGCTTCAGATACCTGGGATGCTTCTTGGATGCTCTTGATGGAGGTAGTTGTGGTTGTTGAACTGGCATCTGTTGGAGAGTTTCGACTAGGTTGACTAGTGGCTCAGCTAGAGGTTTGAAGTATTTTGGACCCATACCAAGAGCCGAGTGCCACTGACTAAACAGTGACTGAACAGTGACTGAACAGTGACTGAACAGTTAAACAGTGACTGAACAGTGACTGATCAGTAATTGAACAGTGACTGAACAGTGACTGATCAGTAATTGAACAGTGACTGAACAGTGACTGATCAGTAATTGAACAGTGACTGAACAGTAATTGAACAGTGACTGAACAGTGACTGATCAGTAATTGAACTGACTGACTGATCAGTAATTGAACTGACTGACTGACCACTGAGTGGATGACCCTGCCATCCCGCCACAGACACACTGAACACTGGTGAGCATGGTCCATGTGACAGGAGGAGATAGGGTCATTGAGAATGCCCATGCTAAATGTCCTAACATGGAGGAGGCAAAGTGGGAGTCACTGAAAATATCCTTCTTCAATGCCACCCTGATCCAGAGCAGCACGGCCATGCTGATTCGGAGCCTCCCATGGACATCCCGATCCAGCATGTCCACCATGGACACATTAATCTGGTGTGATAGAGGTATCCATGACCATGCAGAGTGACAGGTCCTGCATGACCATCCCGAGCCAGAGTCCCCTATATATGAAGGGCCACTGCCAAATTGAAGCAATCCTGGCCTCAGCCAGTGGGACGATTGCCAGCCGCAGCGGGTCGACTGTTGGTGGCGGGATGGCAGCCGTCGGTGGGGCGACCGGTGGTGGTGGGGCGACCGGAGGTGGTGGGGCGACCAGCAGTGGTGGCAAGATGACTGGCGGCGGTGGGGCGACCGGCGGCGGCCGGACGACCGGCGGCGGGGTGACTGGCAGTGGTGGGGCGACCGGTGGCGGCCGGACGACTGGCGGCGGGGTGACTGGCAGTGGTGGGGCGACTGGCGGCGGCCGGACGACCGGCGGCGGGGTGACTGGCAGTGGTGGGGCGACCGGACGACCGGCGGCAGGGTGACTGGCAGTGGTGGGGTGACTGGCGGCGGCCGGACAACCGGCGGCGGGTGACTGGCAGTGGTGGGGCGACCGGTGGTGGCCGGACGACTGGTGGCAGGGTGACTGGTAGTGGTGGGGCGACTGGCAGCGGCCGAACGACCAGCGGCGGAGTGACTGGCAGTGGTGGGGCGACCAGAGGGCTGTTCAGGAGACCCTGCTCTACTAATATCTAACTACAGTGCTGCTTTTCGGGATACTGTACAAACTGATGGAGTGTGCAGCATTTCAGAACAAGAGGAAAGGTCAGCAGAGGTCTATCAGGAGACCACAAAATATAGAAGAGGATTTTCAATGACTAATATATATATTCTGTTTTATAATGGAAAATAAATGTATATGGGAAGAATAAAAATATGGTTTTCTTTTCTCTACCCACTACATACAAAAAAATATATCCTCTGGTTCTGTTGATACTGACCTTTAATACTTACCTTTACCGCCTTGGATTCAAACCTAGAACCTCCAACTTGGGAAGCTGACTTGCTAACCACTACACCATAGAGGATTTATGTTTAAAGACTTAAATTATATAGAATATGATACTTCTTCATACTAATGATAACGAAGAATTGAGAAGTGAGTCATGATGGGGTGGCATTGTCATAGACCTGTTGACAAGGAAGGTTATCCCCACCACCACCACCACTTTTCTCTGTTTGGTATAAGACGGCTTGTCAGCACTGAGAGGTATTCAGTCTACTGCAACATGTTGTCAAACAGTGAGCTATGTCTGCGGGATGCAGTGATTGAGCTTGAGGAGGAGGAACTACATAATCATGGTATTATCTCGTTGACAGACATTTTCAATGATGCAGGACATTTGAGTTCAGAGTTTAGGGTCCAGAGTCCAGTAGTTCAGAGTTCAGAGCCCCGAGTCCAGAAGTCCAGAGGTCAGAGCCTGAGTCCAGAGCCCCGAGTTCAGAGCCACAAGTTCAGAAATCAGAGCCCCAAGTTCAGAGTTCAGAGCCCCGAGTTCAGAGTTCAGAGCCCTGAGTTCAGAGTTCAGAGCCCCGAGTTCATTTTTTTATTTTTTTTTATTTTCCATTTATTATTCCCGATTTTGTGTTTTCAATTTTTTTTTATTTATTTATTTATTTTTCTTTTAATTTTTCTTGATTTTTTAAAAAAAAATTTTTTCAATTTTTTTTCAATTTTTTTTTTAAATTTTTGAATTTTTTTTATTTTTTTTCAATTTTTTTTAATTTTTGTTTTTTTTTTGACTTGGATGACCTTGAGGTTCGGTTTGATTGACTTGGGTGACCTTGAGGTTAGGTTTGGTCGACTTGGGTGACCTTGAGGTTAGGTTTGGTCAACTTGGGTGACCTTGAGGTTAGGTTTGGTCAACTTGGGTGACCTTGTGGTGAAGGGGGACTCTGGCACACTTGTGTGCCAGAGTCCTCCTTTTTTTACTACTGGAGCTCTAAAAAAATCCGCGTTTCTCAACTAACATTCTCTTTGAGGAAAGTGCGGTCCTGACGGTAAGACAGCTCTTCATTAAAAACATTTTAATACATTTATTTCCCAACTTGAATATTCTTGGGCCCATTACACATATGCATCAAACGCGGTATGCTATTAACATTGGTATCACAGCCATACCCCTCCAGAGATCCCTTACACGAACCAATTCCTTCTATATTTCACATGTTCTGTATCGTAACTTGGCTCGTCACTTCCCAAATCACATAGTATTTCAGGATGTCTCAAAATCCTTATTTAAATTGAAATTGAATAAATTTTTAATACAGCTGGGAGTGGACATAATGCGGAAAACATCATCACAACAAATTATGCCTACCTTAATTGATAAATTCGCTGGTGGTGACAACCTGTCTACTGTTCTTGATATCTGTATGCACCATTACACTGATTAACCTTTTTTTGAGCTATCCAATAATCCTCTGTACATAATAATTATATTAAATAGGATTCTGAATGCAGCAAAATTTGTGTTTCCTTTCTCTCTATCAAACTTATAATATACAACTCTGGTTTGCACACAGGCATTTTTTGCCCATGCAGACCATTTTCTAAACATTAGATTATCATTTATTGGAGTGGGTAAAGGGGGACAATTTTCCACATGAGAGTTCCAAATGATCTCATTTTATTCATAATTTTATAATCTAAAAAAATGCAAGAGCAAATTTTTCTGTCCAATTACGAGATTTGGCTGAAATAGCTAAAAACTGGAAAATGAGCTGAAAATACGAGGTTTTTGGGCCACTCTGTACATAACACAAGGAAAAATTGCACAGGAAGTTTTAAGTTATAAAACTTATAACTTCACATATGTAAGGGGCAGATATTTTTAAAACCTTGAAGCTAATACCATAATTCTATATCTAAAAACTTGAATTATTAAGACTAAGACTAATTATTTTCTGGTAGGCCTACAGATAATCTGCACTAACAGAAACAAAATTTTACATGAGGTCTAGTAAACTTATTGATATAGTCCAGTCACTATTCTTACGGTACATTTTGATACCAATAGAAATTTCATAAACTGAAATAAACTACTAGGTCTCAGACAGAATAGCAAAAGTATCTGTCACCAATGGTGTTATCAGGGGTAGATATAGATGAGTCAATAATGACTAGGAAAGCCGAGATTATGGCTAACAACTTGAAATGAAAATCTATTTCTCAATTATTAAATAAAATGATAATATATTGTGTGAATTTGAGGTTATGTTCTATACAAACAGAGCTTGTCGGCAATATCAATAACGACCAAGCTGAACATCTACAATATATTTATTTAGACACTCACTAGAAAAATAATTGCATCTAGGTAGCATTCATTAAGACTAGGACAGGAGGGTTTGTCAACTAAGCATGTCAAATAAATGTCACAAAAAATGATTAAGAAAACACAAAAATATTTATTGTATCATATAGCATGAACAAAAATTATTAAAACAAAACAAAAAGATAAAGGAAATGGGATTCACATTTATAGAGCGTACCTACTACAGTTTTGGGGATGTACCAATCAAATTACAGTATTTGCTCGGTGCTAAAAATGATTTAATTCAAAATCTCCACATGGTCTTTATTAAAATTTTAAAAATTTGTAAGTTGTTGTAGGAGGCACAAAACAATGTAGTTAAGACAGAATAAGAGTTTAGGTTTATAGTAATATGCTGTTATTTTATGGACTATTTGACAGTACTAAATTACGTCATCGCGGAGTATTAAAAATCCGCCAATGAGAGGAGATATTTAAACTTTATGCAAATCAAAAAGTTGGAAGAATCGTCGAGAGAAAATAGGAAAAGACCAACTACCCACTTGCTTGACAGAGGTCACCAGGAACACCCACCAACTATGAGAGCATTAGACTGAATCCCTTATTGTACATTAATTAATTTTTGTAAAAGTTTAAGTTTGATCAATGTATTTTGAAAATTATATTCATTTAACTCAGTGATGTCACTGTATGATGTGAGTTATTAAATTAAATGCCCCCATTGGAGAAGACAACAGCAGCCCACCAGAGAAGGCTTAGGACACACGAGACAAGTCCTGGCCAACATCAAAAATTTTTGAAAAATCTACATGTGAGTTGATAACTATTTATGAGGATCCTCAGTGCTACGAATTGATATAAATTTTGTGAAAGCTAGCTTATCGAGGGTATAATTTAAAAATCAAGCTAGATTTAGATTTAATTGTGCAAGTAATATTATAAAGGAGAAGTTATTTTTAAAATATATTCATATGAGAATTAAATGTTAAATTATTGACAGAATCCAAAGTCAGGGCAGTGGACTGTGAATGATAGTTGGTATTAATACCTACAAATAAATCTCTGAATTCTGTGCATAAAAAACTGATAGCTTGAAGTGTGGTGAGTACGCCAAAAAAAGACAAAATGAGTCAACAAGATGAGATTTAATATTAATAAAATAATAGGCAGATGGCCACATACAAAAAGAAGTGTAAGTAGATTAAATCAAATAAAATCTTTAGATGAATTTTATTACAACATGTAATAAAACCGTTAGAAAATAAGCGATAACAAAATTTAAATGAATTTAGGTCAATGACACTAATGACCCTTGAAGACTGACAACCATTGATAAGGTACTGTCAATAATACCTGAAGTGAGAATAGAAAATTTTAAATGATACAATAATAAAGTTACTGCTGAAAAATTCAATCTTAATGATTTTAAAAAGAATAATAACAAATGACAATGAGATGTAGATAATGCTCTATATATTGAAATGGTTAGATGTTTTGATTGACACTAGTACAAATAAGTTCAAGAATGAGAATGTCTTGGCTGACATTAACATAAGCAGGTTCCAAAATCAATGTCATACACATTGAAATAGGCGTCAGTGCCCTTAAAATAACGCTTGTGAGCTAAGGGTAGATGTCAAATACAATGAAATAATTGTTAATATTGAGTACATTAATATAGGCGACATATGCCTTCAATGAATTGAATAACAAGTTAAACATCAATAGAACAACTCAGATATGAGAAAACGCTTGCAAGCCAAGGGTTGCTATCAAATACAATGAAATAATTGTCAATGTTGAATACATTAATACAGGCGACATAGGCCTTCAATGAATTGAATGTCAAGTTAGACATCAATAGAACAACTCAAATATGAGAATATGCTTGCAAGCCAAGGGTAGCTATCAAATACAATGAAATAATTGTTAATGTTGAATACATTAATACAGGCGACATAGGCCTTCAATGAATTGAATGTCAAGTTAGACATCAATAGAACAACTCAAATATGAGAATATGCTTGCAAGCCAAGGGTAGCTATCAACAAAATTGAATGTCTCGGTCGACATTAATACACTTGTAAGCCAAGGGTAGCTATCAAATACAATGAAATAATTGTTAATGTTGAATACATTAATACAGGCGACATAGGCCTTCAATGAATTGAATGTCAAGTTAGACATCAATAGAACAACTAAAATATGAGAATACACTTGCAAGCCAAGGGTAGCTATCAAATACAATGAAATAATTGTTAATGTTGAATACATTAATACAGGCAACATATGCCTTCAATGAATTGAATAACAAGTTAAACATCAATAGAACAACTCAGATATGAGAAAACGCTTGCAAGCCAAGGGTTGCTATCAAATACAATGAAATAATTGTCAATGTTGAATACATTAATACAGGCGACATAGGCCTTCAATGAATTGAATGTCGAGTTAGACATCAATAGAACAACTCAAATATGAGAATATGCTTGCAAGCCAAGGGTAGCTATCAAATACAATGAAATAATTGTTAATGTTGAATACATTAATACAGGCGACATAGGCCTTCAATGAATTGAATGTCAAGTTAGACATCAATAGAACAACTCAAATATGAGAATATGCTTGCAAGCCAAGGGTAGCTATCAACAAAATTGAATGTCTCGGTCGACATTAATACACTTGTAAGCCAAGGGTAGCTATCAAATACAATGAAATAATTGTTAATGTTGAATACATTAATACAGGCGACATAGGCCTTCAATGAATTGAATGTCAAGTTAGACATCAATAGAACAACTAAAATATGAGAATACACTTGCAAGCCAAGGGTAGCTATCAAATACAATGAAATAATTGTTAATGTTGAATACATTAATACAGGCAACATAGGCCTTCAATGAATTGAATGTCAAGTTAGACATCAATAGAACAACTCAAATATGAGAATACACTTGCAAGCCAAGGGTAGCTATCAAATACAATGAATACATATTATAGCTTTGAAATAATGTAGGACAGTGCTCTGAATGAGACCTACACTGTAACATATTGAATTCATGTACATAGGCTCGATTGCCATAAGTATGGACAATTAAATGTTTTTAATTGCCGTAAAAGTTGAATGATAGCTACAAAAATCATATGAATGCACATTAAAATGTTCGAATTAGAAATAGAGAACAACGTGGTCCAGTTTCGACACACTGTTAGTATTTTCATGAACAATTATGCAATACATGAGTAAAATGAAAATTGAATAAAACGATTTACGTAACCTGAATTAAATTTTGAGGAAGAGATGCAGCCAGGCAGACAGGCAAGGAATCCATGGTACCCCAAGGAACAGGACATCAGCAAGCGATGATATGATGGCCACGTGATGACGAGAATGGAAGCATCCAACACAGTAGGCAATTCCAACAATGGAAATGTGAGCAGGAACATGTAGAATTCCAAACAAATAATCCGAATTTCAAGTTGTGGAATTTTCAGAACGATTTCCAAATGGTAGAGATGATGAAATTGAAAGTTTGAATTTCAAATGTTGAAAACATGTTGAAATGGCGATAGACGCTAACACAATACTATGGAACTTTGACAAAGTTTATCAACGTAAATACACGAAGAATTTGATGAATAATTGAATCACAGTTGATGAATAAATTTAAAGAATTAATTTGAAGGAATAATTCACATTTAAAAACGTCCAGTAAACCAGATGAATTTGGATGAAGAGAAAGTACACCGAAGCGGTGTGCACTCACCAACGAGAAACGATTGAAAGACAAGAGACTAGACCTCTACTAACAAAGAAGAGGCCAGAAATGCCAGACATGTAAGCAAACGTTCGCAAACATTTGATGAAAAAGTAGCAAATATCAAGAAATTGAGATGCCTAAAAGACGAAATAAATTCCAAAAAATTGAATAATACAAATATTAAAATTGAAACGACGAATAATACGACAAATAATATTAGAAAGCAATCTTGAGTATGACAGTGAGGTGTAACCGTGACTGTGACGTCACCGTACAGTGCAGACGGACAAAATGATGTCTAAGTAGTAATGGAACGAGTATCAAAGTGGAACCGTTCCAATAAATGCTTTGTCAGATTTTACATAAACTGGGCCCCTTGTGTCATACGGGGGTATGGCACAATAAGAAAAGGTAAAAAAATATGTCAAATCTGGCAAAGCAATTGGAAATTAAAAACTGGGCTCCATGTGAGAACCAGGGGGAAAAACAATGAAACCTGAAAATATGAAATGAACCATAAGAAAAAGGGGATCAACTAGAATCCTCATCAATGGGAAGAGGTGCTAAACTCGAAATAGCTCTCTTAAAAGTGCCGGAGGGAGTGAGAACAGTGACAACTCGAACCTTGTCGTCCTTACCGGGATGAACTTCAGTAATGCGCACCAGTTTCCAAGTGGACTGCGCGGAACCAGGATCCTTTAAGATGACAACTGTACTGACCTTCAAATTTTCACAATTGTTCAACCATTTGCCTTTTTTCTGAACTCGGAGGACCACTCGGAGGAATGGGTCTTTTTTTGAATGGTGGAGGAATTCGTCTTTTTTCATTATCCTGTGCTGGAGGCACTGGTGACATGTGATTCAACTGTTGATATTCTTCCATGAAAGCTGTGTATTGATTTTTTAATTCAATATTTGATGATAACCGTTTTTCTAATGAATGAAATCGGTTCAATGCTTGAAATCAGGAATGACCCAATGAGTGGAAACTATCCTTTTTGGGAAGAGTGACCATAAACCATCTGTCTTCAAGATGCGTGGTAGTGGTTGTGTAATGTTTTTCAAGTTTCAAAACCTCAGGTGAGGGAGGAAGCAGAGGAGAGATTTCTTCCAACTTCCAAAATTTCTCTAACTGATGAGAGACATCATTTGAAGTTAGAAAATTCGACATGACCCTATGGGGAGCGGTCACAGGTGAAGCAGGGAGGCACAAACGAGGTGCTGCAATAGGACAAATAGTTTTACAAGAACCAAATATGACCCGGGCTAGACTGGTTTTCTGAAGAATGGGAGTGTTTTGAGCTAGATACTGTTGTAATATTTGTTTTATAATAATTAACTTATAGTTACACTGGTAATACAAATAAAACAATAAGTTGCATATTGAAAATAATGTTTTCACCTTTAATGTCAACTCATAACAACGACAATACATTGAACACATACACACACTAGATCAGCTCACACTGCCTGCTTGATCATTACATAATATTATCCAACACTTCCCCCTTTTAGTAATGAGGAACAACCCAAAACCAATTTTTCAAATTAAGGCAATAACATATTTAAGATAAATTGCAAAAATTATAAAATACAAGTCAATTATAAATTGAAAATACAATTTTCAATTACAAATCAAGAGTTACCATACAGATTACAAATTATAAATTCAATTTCTGTGGCTTACGAATTTGCCTCCCAAGTCTAGTAACTTGACCTCTCAACTCAACTACTCCTCTCTGCCCATTTTCTTCTAGCCCACTATCAACAGGAACGTCTGTCAAATCACTAACATCTGAACCATCATCTCTCACCCCACTAACATCTGTCTCCCCACTACCAGGCCTATCATTTGAACTATCTGTCACCCCACTATCAACCGTAGTAGTATCATTAAATTTCAAATCATCACCTGATCTTTTCCTTAAATGTGTACTATTCCTCCTGAGTATACTCCCTTTACTCAGTTTCACCATATAGGACCTTGGGTAATTTGTTTCCCCTACTATTACTCCTGACTCCCAGATTTTCTTATGTGTATTGTAAACATAAACTTTGTCATTTACATCAAACATAGACTTGGGGCGAGCATTTTTATTATAATCTCTAGCAGCCTTATCTTGTGTAGCATTGATCGAATTACCAACCTTAACCCTGTCACAGACATTAGGAATCAATAATTGAGTTGACATTGGGATCTTACTGCGTAGCCTACGAGACATGAGCAACTGAGCAGGTGAATAATCACCTATTACTGGTGTATTGCGCAGCTCTAGAAGAGCAATCTCCAAATCCTTTTTGTCTTCAATGGATTTTTAATTAACTTTTTAACTGTCTGAGCTGTACGTTCAATCTGACCATTCGATTTTGCATAGTTTGGACTACTATTAATAATTTCAAAATCCCAGTTGGAAGCAAACTGCTTAAATTCATAAGACCCAAATGGGTTGTTATCAGCAATGACTTTTGCAGGAATCCCATGAACTGAACAATTTTTTTTAAACTCACTGATCACTTCAGAGGTTGTCTTTGACTTCAGACGTAGGCACTCAGCCCATTTACTGTAATAATCAACAATTAGTAAATACACTTTATCTCCATACTCAGCAATATCCATGCCTACTTTATAAAAGGGTATATCTGGAATTTCATGAGACTTTAAATATTCTTTGACATTGGCATTCATGTATTTATTACGAAGGCTACAAGATGAAACTAAGTTTTCTATATCAACAGATAAACCAGGCCAATACATTACCTCTCAAGCCCTAGCCCTTGTTTTCTCAATACCAAAATGACTTTCATGAAGAAGTTTCAACATATCTGATCTTAAACTGAATGGAACAATAATCTTATCATTTAAAAATACAAGTCCTTCATTTACATATATATCATTTCTCTTATTGTAATAAATACAAATCATTTCAGGAATTTGTTTCTTACTTACAGGCCAGCCATTTTCATAAAAATTACAAATTAGACTTAATGCTGGATCCAACTTAGTTTCTTTTCAAAACAATTGTTTCTTCTCTTCAGATATAGCCAATACATTAGGAACCACAACATCAAGAGCATGTATCAATGTGCTATCATTAGTCACATTGTCATTTTTTGGTTGCTCCATACGTGATAAGAAGTCTGCAACTACCATAGTTTTACCGGGTCTATACTCAATTTCTAAATCATATTTCAACAATTTCAAATGCTGAAGCCTTGGAGACATTATTTTGCAAATAGACTTATCCATAATTGATGACAGTGGCTTACTGTCATTGTATACCACAAATTTTCTGCCATACAACAAATGATGAAATTTTTTGACAGCAATACAGATACTTAGCATTTTCTTCTCAACCTGTGCATACTGTGACTCAGTATGAGTCAGAGCTCGAGATCCAAAACTTACAGGCTTACCACATTGAATTAAACAAAACCCAACAGCATCTTTACTACTATCTGCATGTACTTCAATTGATTTGTTGCAATCAAAAGTCGCTAGCACTGGGGCTGTTGTTACAGCTACTTTTAGTTTTTTGATACACTCTGAGTGGATTGGCAACCAATGCCACATATGAGATTCTTTAAGTAATTCTCGCAATGGACTTATTAGTTGTGACATATCCGGGATAAATTCACGAAAATAATTAAACAAACCCATTACTTTTTGAAGGTCTTTCTTATTTGTGGGATCCCGTAGATTAGTGATACATTCAATATGTTTGTTATCAATGCAAACTCCACTACTGCAGAATAGGTGACCCATGAAGGTACTTTTTCAAGATTCAGCTGTAGCTTTTTAGGGTTGAACTTTACATTATTTAACCTAGCTTTGTCCAGTACTTTGGAAAGAATTTCATCATGTTTGTCTTGATCGGGTGCTGCTATTAACAGGTCATCAAAATATACAGTTACACATTCAATATCTGAAAAAAATGTCAAAATTTAATTTATGAAACAACTGAGGAGCTATTGAGATTCCAAATGGCAGCCTATTAAAAGAATAACGTCCTAAAGGAGAACTGAATGTGCAAATCTCGGCTGACTCTTTATCCAATTTTACATGGTAGAACCCTGCACTACAGTCTAATACTGAGTAGCAACTTTTTCCAGCCAATTTCGTTTTTATCTCCTCTAGCGTTGGAATTAAGTATGGCTCTGACATTAAATCTTTGTTTAAACTTTGAGGGTCAAGACATAATCTTAAAGATTTGTCAGGTTTTTCAACAATCACAAGATTACTTACATAGCTACTGGGCTTTTCATTTTTTGAAATAATTCCTTGTTGTTCTAAATCAATTAGAGTTTCTTTCAATTTCGGCATAAGTGATAAAGGAACCCTTCGTGGAGGCCTCACTACAGGTGTTGCTCCATCTTTCAATTTTATTTTATATTCAGTTGGAAAACAACCTATTCCTGTGAATACATCTTTGTTTGTTTCAAGAAACTTTTCCTTAGACTCTAATTGTATGTTATGAACTCTATGAATCAAACCAAGATCAATCGAAGACTTAAGACCTAGAATAGGAATACACTTCTCATTATCTATGACAACAAACTCTTCAATCAATTCAGCATTATTTACACTACAATATAAATTTACTTTACCGATAGCAACAATTTTGAAACCACCATATGACTCAAGCAAAATATTACACTTTTTCAAGCCTAGCTCATCAACATTACAACTTCTCAAAATGTGCAAAGGTACCAAATTTATTTCTGCACCAGTATCTATTTTGAAATTTATTATTTCACCATTTAGGCCTACTTTGATTGGTTGAAACCATGAAGTTTTTACGGAATTACAGGCAGTTTTCATGTTATCAATTTTGAATTGTCTGATGCCATCAATGTTTAATTCTTCATTCTTAACACTACTTCTTGAACTACTTTTGTATTTTTTCTTGGCTTAGTACACCCTACAGCAAAATGATTCATTCCACCACAATTGTGGCACTGTTTATTGTAAGCTAAACATTTACCCCTGCTGTGCGTTTTATTGCATTTTTTACAAAGATACAAACTTGATTGATTACTGGTACTTGGAACTTCAATGGTATTAGGCTTAATCTTAGAGTTAAGCATATTTCCATACCTTACTGCATGTACATGTTCCCCTTTTATTGTTTCCTGACCTTGTTTGTGTCCTATAACTCCTTGAACTGTAGACTGCTTGTTTCCCACAATGTGCAATGTTTTACAGCATCTTCCAACTTTAGATCTGGTATTCGAAGCAAGCGTTCTTGTAGCAATTCATCATTTGAGGACAGCACTAACCGATCACGAATAAGGCTTTCTTCTTGGTCGCCGAATTCACAAGTGTGCGCCAATTTCTTCAAATCCGTCAAAAAGTTCGAGAATGTTTCACCCGGTTTCTGTGAACGTTTGAAGAATAAAAATCACTGGTACACAATGTTTCTTTTAGGTAGAAAATAGTCATCAAATGCTTTGATTACTGCCGAATATTTAGAGTCCAACAGTCCGAACTTGAAGGTCTTGAAGATGTCATATGCCTCCTCTCCTATTACATTGAGAAACTGAGCCACTTTAATCTGGTCTGATTTATTTTCTGTTTTGGTCGCTGTTAGAAATAACGAGAATCTGTCTTTGAAATTTAAGGTCCGAACCCACTAGAACGTATCATACCATGACCATGCCCGTACCGACACATGCAAAAAAATATTCTTTGCATCATTTGATATGTAATGCACCCATTAGACCGTTCCGTCACCGGCCAAGCACGGAGCGTGCCATGCACGTCCAGGTCAACATTTGTCGGCCAGTATATTTTGTCTGTGACGGAACGGTCCTTGCATGGCACGTGACGCCTGCAAACCCCGTTGTAACCGCGTATGCACCGCGTTGGTAACCAGTTCACCGCTACATTCTCTTGCTAACTGACGCGTTCCCAACAACTTCTGACCGGGCATCATACGCGTATCATACGCGTATCATACCCGTATCATACGCGTACCATACGCGTAATGTACTGGCATAGACCGCTGTTGATCCGGTGTAGTGGGCATAGTTGTTATTTTACGTGCCTGGCATGGTCTGACACGGTCCGTGTCTGATACGTTCTAGTGGGTTCGAACCTTTACCCAATCATTTGCAACATTGTCCGTTATCGCCAATGCTGATGGTGGTTTAAACACCATTCTTCCAGGTTCTAGCTAGCCCTACGACCAACTGCCAAAATTAACCTCGAAAGTTCACTGTTCAACTCCAACTCAGAACTCACTTAAGTGCAGCCCACAAGCAGATGAATGCACGGTTCGTTAATGACTGCACCATGTTGTATTATTTGTTTTATAATAATTAACTTATAGTTACACTGGTAATACAAATAAAAAAATAAGTTGCATATTGAAAATAATGTTTTCACCTTTAATGTCAACTCATAACAACGACAATACATTGAACACATACACACACTAGATCAGCTCACACTGCCTGCTTGATCATTACATAACATTATCCAACAGATACAATTTACCAGGCTGAAGTACAGATGCGAATATGCCAGCACCAAGTAACAAATCTACAGGTTTAGGTTGATCAAACAATGGATTCGCTAATTTGAGTTCAACAGGAATTGAAATTTTAGAAAGATCGATATTCACACTAGGAACATTAGATGATATGCTATCAACTACAATACAATTTTCTTCAACCGACCACAAACGATCAGATGAAGACAAGCAAACTGAATGAGAAATAGATGATTTGGTCTTATTCTCACCTACACTATGAATCAAAGTGTCCAATTACAAAGTAACAAGTGACAATTTTTCAGCCAACCTAGTTGACATCAAATTACAATCAGAACAAGAATCTAAAAGTGTGGTTGCTTTAATAAATTCCCCACTAGAAGATTGAACCAAAACTTCGGCAGTAGGTAACAAAGTGACAGTTGATTGCTGTTGCAAACACAGTGACGAGGTGGAGCTCATTGTGACATGAGAGTTCTTCTGAGGCTGTTCTGCATGAGAAACAGCTTGTTTAGTTGTTTCTGCATTCTGAACCCTGACGGAATTCAAAACAGCATTCCTACCCTTGGAAGGAGCAAAAGATTGAGAATGAATAACATTGGAAGTTACCTTATCCTTAGAAGTAGGCTGAGTGTCTCGCGATTGAGGATATGACCTATGGAGAACAGTGTGGTGACTCTTGCCACAAAGTGTACAAGATTTGTCGGAACAAATATGATTGTGTGTGGAAGGCTTTTATAACATAATTGTGTGTGCAATTATAACATAACCTTTTGTCATGGACAGCATTCCAACGATCTGTAACCTGCAACTTCAATAATTCATTACAACGATTTGGAAAATGACCAACAGAATTACAAGAACTACAAGGTGGCATAGAAGAGGTAGTAACCTGCATTCTAGATTGAACATTTGATTGATTTTGATTGAACTTCGGCTTGCTATGAGCACCAACCGAGTTAGATGTACCTTGCTGTACATTTCCTTGATGGTGGTTAGCTGAGCTTGAAGCAACAGCTTCCATGATTTTGCATTGTGATTCCAAAAAATTCCAAAATTTATCAATGGTGGGAATGTCGTGTATACCAACACTCTTTTTCCCATTCTCAAACAGTAGCAGTATCCAACTGCAACAACATTTTGTGCATGTACAATAAGTCCTTGATTTGGACTCCAAGTTGAAGCACTTCGAGCACGGTAATGTGGGACTTGCAAAAGTCAATGAATGCCCATAATGATTGCAGACAGTTACGTTTTATGGTAGGAGGAGATTCAATTGCCGTGACGTGCCTGGCAGCAATTAATCTCTTATTGTCATACCTCTCCCTTAAGAGGTTCCATGCAAGCTGAAAACCATTTTCGTCAGCTTCAATGTGTTCCACTCTAGCAAGAGCTTCACCACTGAGTGATTGACGAAGATAGAAAAATTTGAATGAGTCATTAATATTATCCTGATTACCAATAATATTGGTAAAAGTACTTGAGAATGCTTGCCATTTTGAAGGCTCCCAATTGAAACGTGGAAGCAGAATCTGAGGCAACTGAAAATTTGCCAAATGCGAGTTTTGAGATGTTAGCCACTGGGAAGCACCAGCTGTGGCCTCATTGTTGCATTGTCTGCTTTCAAAAGCAGTTAATGCAGCGTTTGCCTTAGAGGTAATAGAAATAAATTTAGTAAGTATTTCAAAATGAGTTGAAGTGTCTTGTGCTTGCAGCTCTGCATTCCATAACTGTTCGTGAATTTTATCATACTTAATTCTGAGTGAACCTAGTTCGTTTTTGACAGTCAACAATTGATAATAAGTGTCCACAACATAATCGTTATAGCTGGTTATGAACCAATCTATTTCCTGGTTTAAATTGTCTCTTGCATTGAAAAGAGCAGAAGGCTCAGGAAGCGAATCTTCCTCATGATCAGACATGCTTAAAAATTAACAGCAAAACCTGAGTTAATGAGATGATACTGCACTGTAGCAATGCGATTGCTGCGCCAATAAGCAACTTTGGGTGCTGGTCCAGTACGCAGAGAGGCACGCCTGTGCGTTTGAGGCAAGTTGAGTCAAGCTTGCTGTGCGGCGAGTCAAGTAGCGAGCTCGCAAGGCGGTGTAGTGTGCCGTGTGTTGTTTTCTCAATGTGTAATAGCCATCTGTGACCACTTCAGTGCAGTTCAGTCTCTCAGGGTACAAGATAGCTGATAGCTGGTGCATACATGTCGCAGCGTGCTTTGAGTTGCAGCCAGTACTGAAAATTGAAACAAGTGTGTGAATGCTTAATATTAAACAATACAAACATACAAAAATACAATGGAATAAAATATACTCTAGTGTGGGACCTAATCATTGGCATCAAGCTAGACTATTAGGCAAACGGTCACTGAAACCCTAAGGTTCAACGGACCAAGAAAATGGGTAATAAAAATTAACAATTTATCCTAGGTAACTACTGAATCAAAAATGCACGGGCCGGAGGACCATTTTTATGACAGAATCCAAAGTCAGGGCAGTGGACTGAGAATGATAGTTGGTATTAATACCTACAAATAAATCTCTGAATTCTGTGCATAAAAAACTGATAGCTTGAAGTGTGGTGAGTACGCCAAAAAAAGACAAAATGAGTCAACAAGATGAGATTTAATATTAATAAAATAATGGGCAGATGGCCACATACAAAAACAAGTGTGTGATTTGATCAATGACTGCTTGGATTCTGGAGTTTTTCCCAAGGAGCTGAAGACATCAATCTTCAAGAAAGATGAAGCTGATGAATTGTTGAATTTCAGGCCAGTCTCGATAATTCCTGTATTTGGCAAACTCATGGAATCGGTGATGTATGTTCAGCTTTCACAGTATTTTGAGAGTAATTCCATCTTCCAACCTCACCAGTATGGATTTAGGGGAGATCAACCATGGGAGCTGTGCAGTATTTGGTGGAGTCGGTTCTTGGGGCAATGGAGGGCAGGCAGTCGGTCTCTGTTGCTTTATGTGATTTGACCAAGGCATTCGGCTGTGTCTTGCATGACATACAATTGGGTAAAATGAAGAGGTATGGGATAAGTGGAGTTCCCCCGAAAACCATGGAGGATTACCTCTCCAATAGAATGCAGGTCACATCAGTGAATGGTGCGGAATCACGGTCAAGGGAGGTGATCTATGGGGTGCCGCAGGGATCGACTCTTGGTCCTCTGTTGTTCCTTGTATTCATCAAGGACTTCAGTGTGCATGGAAGAGCCTTATTGTTTGCTGATGATACCACCCTGCTGGCCCAGGATTAGGACCCCAAACTGCTGTTGCCCAGTCTAATCTTCTTGTGAAAGAGGCTTGCCAGTGGTTTAAATCAAACAAACTGTGTCTCAATGAGGGGAAAACATAGAACCTGTTGTGCACCTTAAGGCGTGGTCAGGCTCATGGTGAGGCAGAGGTCAAACTCTTGGGTTTTGTGATGGACCCCACTCTATCATGGGATCGACATATTGGCATGCTGTGCAATTGACTGGCCAGGGTGACATTTTTGATGCGGAAGCTGAAGCAACATGTGCCTGCCAACTAATAAATTACAGCCTACCATGGGCTGTTCCAGTCATATAAGCTACAGAATAGTACTATGGGGCCATGCAGGTAGCTGTGAAAGGATTCTCCTTCTACAGAAGAAAGTTCTTTGTGTCATCATGTCATCGCATTACCTGGAGCACTGCCGGCCAATATTCAAATGCCTGAAAATACTGACAGTGTACAGTCAGTATATGTATAGCTCCCTACGGCTCCTAAGGAGTGAGAGAGTGCCTACCAGGAGAGGGGCCAGCTGCACCACCACAATACCAGGAGACGGGGCAACATTGACCTGCCCTACTCCAGACTATCGAAAGCACACGAATGCTACCCCTTATGGATGCTAAACATTTTTAACAGACTGCCAATTTGTGTTCGTGAGCTGGAGTATGGGAAGTTTTGTAGGCTGGTATGTGAAAAACTCATCAACTACCCTCTCTACTCATTGAGAGATGATGAGACCAGTGGACTTGTAGACCAGTTTGAGATTGTTTCATGAGTTACTATAGCAGTACATCTACAGAGCCACATGAAACAACCTATCTGCGGCCATCTCTCATTATTTGTGTTTTGATTGTTTTATATTTTGATGAAGTCTGTCTGGCAACTGCCGGTCATGGACTGAATATACTGAGTTACTGAATATTTCATAGAATTAAGGTGTCAATTGATTACCTATATAGGTAGGTATAATAAGGTGAGTGTGGGTAAGCTTAAATTGCTATGAAAGCAATTCATTGTCAATCCTAACAAATTTAGCTCAAGCAACTAAAACAAGAAAAACATAGCAAAGATGGACTATCACAAATAAATTAATGCAACATAGTAGGCTAAGCTAAAATTAACAAAAACCTTGAGTCAATAATATTAGGTACCAAACTTCATTCTATCTAGAATCTAGCCTATTCTATTACTGAACAATATACAATCATGTTTGTACAAAAATGTTAAGCAAACATGAAGGTTATAGGCTAGATTCATCGAAATCAATAGAGTACAAAAAATATTTATTGTTTATTAATAAATTTGGTGTTTCAAACAACCTACCCAATTCATAACCCATGATTTAAAAACTCTCACTGAAGTTGAATACGTTTTTGATACATTTGAATTGACAAGCACATAATGTTACACATTTATAATTACAAATTATTGATAATTTTTCAATAGATAAATTAGCCAATATCGAATTTAGCTCACTAGCAAACAAAATCATTGTAATAACTCCTGTTTTATAAAATAATAACATTTCTTATAATTTGACAAGCTATTCACAACAAATAACATGGGAAGATAAAAGGGAAAGATCAGAAACAGCGCTGCCAATCCTAAAACCGAATTTAAGAACATTTTAAAATTGATATGAAGAAGTGAAAATTAAACATTTTGATAAATCGATAAAAAATGACCCACTCTGTCGCTACCGCATTTGTCGTTAGTGTAAAATGTGTATTGACCCAGTTTGTCGTCGACCCACTTTTAAAGCATCCCCCCTTGCAAACATTATAAACAAACTGATGTCTAGTGCTTTCCATTATCTTTGTGTATGAGAGCACTACCTCCGTAAACAAAGCCGTAGTGCGTTCGTGTGACGTCAGCACAGGTAGGGCTCCTAGACCAATAGGAACTCTAGCTGATATAGATCAGCTGAAATCAACGAATTTTTATTGGTGTAGGAGCCCTACCTGTGCTGACGTCACACGAATGCATTACGGCTTTGTTTACGGAGGTAGTGATGAGAGCCTTTCTCGATAGTGGTGGGGATGAAGGGGAAGTTGTTGTAGTAGAGAGGGGATGCCCACAAGTGGGTCAATGACAAACTGGGTCGAAAACATTTCACTCCAATGACAAACTGGGCTAACGACAAACAGCTGTCGTAATGTTCGATGTTTTGTTGTCTGCTGATACCAGTGGTCCTTGTTTACATTTTTTCATCCCATATTATTTAAATTAGCTTTGTAAGAATTATTCATACTTTTTACTCAATTTTCCGTTAATTTTATGAACATGACAAAGGGTACTGTATGCCCTGATGTTTATAGATGTGAATGTAGCTTTATATTTTCTCCATATAAAACTTCAATATAGCTTTCTCAAGTTCCTAATTCTTATTAAATAGGTACCAATTCACCTCAGTCTTCTAATTACATGCTTATTAAATAATACCAATTCACATCTTTTCATAGGCACATACATATACTGGTGCGGTAGGTTCTCTACTGGAATTAACAGGCCCCATACAATTCATAATAGGCATAGACAGATCAAATATGGAAATTCGACCAGATGTATCTCAAACAATCAACTGCTCTTCAGATAGTGTGCCGGATTAAACTTGACAAATTAAGTTTGAGGGACTACAGTGATGTAACTGAATTCTTCAGCGATTTTGAGAAGACAGTAAACAAACTTAAAAGCACAGGTGCAATGGTCACGGAAAAGGAAAAACTCAATTATATGTTGAGAATGTTACCGGACTCTTACTCATACATCGGCGATTTAATTGATGTTTTAAAAGAAGAAGACCAGACGGTGGACTATGTGAAAAACAAAATTACCCTGATGAACACTAAAACAAGAGACAATCAACCGAACTCGAACGCTTATACAGTGGAACATTCTGGACACCCGAAATCATTCAAGAAAGAAACAAGGACCTGCTTCAATTGTAGAAAACAAGGACACCTGAAAAGAGACTGTAGGCAGAAGAAAGATAACAACTGGCAGCCGAGAAGAAGGCCTGGCTCATCCTAGCAAAAATCCCATAAAACAGGAATGAATAACTTCAATGTAGAAGTACAAAATACAAAACTTGAAAACTACCAAGTTTTACTCACTAGGTACCTAAGTTAAAAATAGAGTGGCTACTGGATAGTGGCTGTACTGATCATGTCATTAATAACGAAAAATATTTTTATGAGAGTATTGAATTAAAAAATCCAATTGATGTCAAGGTAGGTGATGGTAGAATTCTAAAAGCAACAAAAGTAGGTACTGTAGTAAGTGATTTCAAAGTTTTCAATAGAGAGGAAAAGATTAAAATGAAAAATGTGTATTATGTCAAAGACATGAACAGAAATCTAATTAGCTATTCAAAGATTACCAATGAGCAAAAAATTATTTCTTGTGGTAATAATTCTAAAATATTCAACCAAGAAAATGTTCTAATAGCTATTGCCTGGAAAGTTGACAATTTGTATAAGATGACCAGTACTATTAAATGTGAAGAGAGTAGAGTAAATAGTTCAGAAGTTATTGACAAAACTGTAGATTCAAGTTTAAAAGGAAAACTGCATCATTTGCTAGGACATGTAAACTTTATTTATCTGAAAAACATGTGTGAAAATCAGATGGTAGAAGGTTTGCCTTAAGATTTGGGTAATGAATTCATGAAATGTACGATTTGTATTGAAAATAAAATGCACAATTTGCCTTTCAATAAAAGTAGAACTAGAGCTAATGAAATACGGTACTAGAAATAGTACATACTGATTTGAATGGACCACATACTACTACTGGATATTGTGGTGCAAAGTACTTTCTTACTTTTATTGATGACTACAGTAAGCTAGGTAGGGTGTATACAATTAAGTCTAAGAGTGAAGTGTATAATTGTTTTGTAAGCTATATAAATGAAATTGAAAACCTTACTGGTAAGTAAATTGAGAAACTAAGATGTGACAATGGAACAGAGTATATTAATTCAAAATTTTGACTTGGCTAGAGAGAAAGGTATTGTAATAAATGCTTGCCCTCCATATGTACATGAATTTAATGGGACAGCTGGAAGATATAATAGATCTATCATGAATATTGCAAGATGTTTGTTATCAGAAGCTAGAGTTCATAAACTATTGTGGCCAGAAATAGTTTGTACTGCTGCTTATCTAAAGAATAGGACATTGGCAAACACAATTGAAAAAAAGACCCCATATGAAATAGTATTTGGCAAGAAGCCAACTATTCAATATTTGAATTGTATGGTAGTAGGGTATTTGTTAGAATCCCACAAGCTAAATGCATTTTAAAGTGGGACAAGAAAGCTGAGTTAGGAATACTGTTAGGTTATAGTGATGTAGGATATAGAGTTTTACTGAACAATAAGATCATAGTTGCTAGGCATATTGATATAGTCGAAGAAAATGTAAAATGTATTGATTTCAATGATGAAACAGAATCTGTAGAAAGTAAATGTGAGGATAATGCAGGTGAGGATAATGTTGCAGATTCTACCTCAGTAGAAACTAAACCTCAGAGAAATAGAAAACCTCAAGTGAAACTAAATGACTACTATGTATATAATAATTCTCTATAAGCATGATACTGTTATGGATAAGGATAACGTAAAGATTCACTTGATTATGTTTGTAGATGATATCTTGATTTGTGGCTCTGACAAACAAGAGATAGATAATGTCAAACAATTACTGTCAAATAGATTCAGGATGAAAGATATGGATAAAGTAAAAAACTATTTGGGGATTAATATTGAGTATGACTACAATGAAATGAAACTGAATCGAACTTCATATATTGAACAATTGGGAAACAAGTATAACATTGTCAATTCCAAACTGTATTGTACTCCTATGGAAGCTAATCTCAAATTAGAGAAAGCAGATGAAAATACTGATTTGAAGTACAGAAATTTAATTGGTGCTCTGTTGTATATAAGTTCAGGTACAAGACCAGATATAAGTTACAGTGTGAACTATTTGAGTCGATTCCAAAACTGTTGTAATGAAACTCATTTCAAATATGCATTGAGAGTTTTGAAATATCTTTATTTGACTAAGAATCAAAGTCTTACTTTTAATAAGAATAATGAAAATGATGATTTGGATTGTTTTGTTGATGCCAATTGGGCAGGAGATTCTGTAGATAGAAAGTCAACTACTGGTTACATTATTAGGTTATATGGAAACGTTGTATTCTGGAAATCAAAGAAACAAGGTAGTGTAATCATCTACATTTGCTGAATATGTAGCTTTGTCTGAAGCAGTAACTGAATTGAAATTGGTGATTGAGTTAGTTAGTATTTTCCAAGAAGTTGATTAATTTAGTGGATTAGTAATTTGATAAACTTTTTTGATGAATATTGATTTTGTATTTGCTTTGTATTCTGAATATTTCTTTTGTAATTGATATCATTGTATTTGTTTTATTACGATATAAATGTAAGGAGGGGTATTAGATTTGTATATCGAGTATCGATACTGAACGGTGTAATATCAATAAGTTGTATCATACATTTATATTGAATGTGTACTATCGATTGTCATTGTTCCAAGCAAGATGGCGACCAAGAAATTCTTATGTTGTAATGCTCCGAAAGTTTTTGCTTTTTCTAAATGTTTTTCAAATAAATAGTGATGAAAAGTTAAATAGTGTTTATTTCAATTTCCAACACTCCTTCAAAAGATGGGGTGACAGATCTTTTGTATTTTGCTGTGGTCAAAAACTTTTGCTCTGGTCAAGATTCCAACTCAGGTTCCGTTCTCTTGATTATTGGATCAGCTTGTTATCACTTACTCCAATGAGCCACCCAATTTTGTTTCCCAATAATTATGATAATTACTATACCTATGAATGGTATTGTAATCATATTCTTCTTAAAATATATACCTGGGTAAAAGAATAATATGGCCCTTGGAAGAGGTTTTTAGAAAGCACAACACAGAAGTCTAGAATGTTCTATTTAATTTAATGACAATCATTGTAATTATCATAATGAATGGTGATTGAACAAGAAGAATATTGAGACAACAATGGTGAATCTGTAACCTATTGCTGATGTTGTGATGTAAATGGGGTGAGACGTACCTGTATTGAATAATACTAATAGCTGAGCAATTTACCTAACCATAGAAGTGGAGTTTGGAATGTTTACCTGATAAGCTGAACTTGGAATGCTGACAACATGGCCAGCTTGATCTGTTTTGTAATTTCAAATTCAATACGGTATATATTTATATTTTATTATAAAAAAAATTGTTCAAATCAATCATTGATGAATCTATTCAGATTGAAAAAAACATTCATTAGTAGATTAACTCTTTATTCTCTTTTATTTTGAAATTTTTCAAACACTATTATCAAGTTGGCTTAACCGGCAAATTCAAATTCAAGTTATCAACCGGCAAATTCAAATTCAAGTTATCAACCGGCAAATTCAAATACTGTATGCTAACCATGAACTAAAGAAAACTAAATGATATAGGTAGGCTACCATCTATAATAATATTGAAAATAATATAGAAAAGGATAATTGCTTATTTCAGCTTCGAATCTTAGTAGAATAACAACATCATAAATGTGTCCAGGCTACTTAAGGAATTCTTGATCGAATTATCATAGACTACCCGTAATGAGATTTGTGTTTGCGGTCAACAAAGAATATAAGCAATTTTATTGAAAACATGAAGGATAGAGGATTTTACTTTAGTAAACATATCTGATAATCTTGTTAGTAATTCGTACCGTAGCTTATACGGTAGTACTGTAGATCTACTATAATAGAGTAGATGGCTTGGCTGTATGAACAAGTTTAATGTTGCCGGTTATTTATCAACAATACAAGGGCCAGTTGAGCGTTTTTAGAGTCGGCAAAGCAGGAAGCTCTTTGATTGGTAAAAGAAATGCTTGATATTGTTCTTGTAATAAATTGAATATGATCTGGCCCTGATGTAGAAGAATGAGAACTTTCTTGAAATATACTGAATACAATTTTTGAAGCTTCAATTAGAAACTCTACTTAAGCTCAACAAAAAACGTTGTTTTGTTGTTTTGTCTGAGAGCTTGTTGATGGATATATTATTTATTGAATGTCCAATGGTATACTTCAAGAAGAAAAACCGTCACTGTCCTTCAACTTCCATGAATGTTGAGAGATCCAAATTCTTATTGAAAATACCTAATATACGGTATTGTATTGTAATTCATATTTGAGTCCAAAATCCTGGTGACTTGTTTAAAATAATCAATCATATTTTATTCGTCAAGAAAAATAGTTTAATGATGATTCGAATAATGAATTTTCATGATAATAATATTGATATTAATGCCTGAATATAGAAATCAAGTAATAGTAGGCCTACCATTAACTTTCATAGGTATTCTTATTTTGTAAAATCTTTATTCATAAATGGACTATTATTATTTGTTATTGGTTACCGTTCGTACTGAGTCATAGCCACCTCTATTAAATGTATTAGAGGTGGCTATGTCTGAGCTCATAGATATAATAGCCTTTCTATTCTCCTGTGACAGCTAACCATCTATTTAATATAATAATAATATGCTAACTTATTGGAATTAATGTAATGTATCATGATGGAATTGAAGATTATATATTGTATATGAATGAAGAGAAAATAAATTTGAGATTTTGCAAAAAATAAAATTAGAAATCAACATCAGGCCTAGGCATACCCAAAGTGACTAAAAATAACGACATTGCCTATTCTGTGGAAAATACTGTATTTTTTTAAATGATTTCAAAGTATTATAGCTATTATTTGTTTCAGATTAGAATTATTATAGCAAGCCTTGTGTCACACCTGAAAATTAAAACAATGCTTGTATAGCTTCTATCAAAACAGTGACACTAATTTTCCATTACCGTACCTACCATTTTTATTCCATTACAAATTTATTTTTTGGTACCTGCGCATTTGTCTCAGTAGCCCAAATAATTGTTGACATGTTCAAACTTTTGAAGCTAGTGGAATTCTACTAGCCAGCTATATACTGTTGATAGTTGTTACTATTTCGCTCGCAGCCAATGGAATAGCCAGGTGCGACATAGGGTAGTTAAAAATGAAGAGTATACTAAAGTACAACAATATAATTTTATGGATAAGGATAAATGCTGGAGCTGCTGCATTTACACCAAAGTTGCCAACAAAAAAATCTGTCCACAAATAGTTTTCTATGTAAAGTTACAGTTCTTTCGTAGAGCAACAGAATAGAGAACTTGTTGCCAAAGAATTGGTCTAATAGCGATTGTATAGTCTGCGTGGACTTCAAGAGGTAGAAGACTTTGTTCACAACTTTTTCAGTGTTTCTCATATTGGTTGGGAAACGAAACTTTTTGTTTAAAACAAGGATTTCCAGAAACTGCCTCAATTTGTTGAAAACTCAGTTAGTGACAACTCTGGTGTGAATGTGGCCTAACTTTAACAGCAAATTAAACAACTTAATTATTGAGAAATTCTAGTTTATTGCAGAAAAGCTACATAAACGACATAAATTTTGCATTTAGTAATGAGGCATCTGATCATAACTAGTCTATTAAAAACCAAATTAATAGTAGAAAAAGTTATAACAGCTTATTTCGATTCAGTAAAGAATGACTATCATGATATCATGCCTCTTTATGCATAGCTAACTATAATATTAGTTTTTTGCAATAATTTACATCAAAACACATTGAAAATTCACATCTTTGACAAACTCGGCAATATATTGATTTCTTGTGTATTTTAAAATTGGTAAAATATTGAAAAAATATACTATGAGGGAAGCTTTTTAATTAATGTGATATCAAAATTAACTAGATGATATACAGTGCAGTCAAGGAAAGGTTATAGAGGGAAAAGTTTGGAAGACAATTTTTGGCCCCGCAGTTCTGTTTAGGGTGGTAAGGGGGTAAACATATCAGAAGTCCCCCCCCCAACCCCTTGTGCTAAGGGGGTGGGGGTGGTTCAAAGGTAACATTTTTTGGTTTCTCACATATAACTCGAAAACTATGTATCTGATGTGTTTGGTATGAGGGACTTCAAGTGGACTGTATACTAAGTTGAATGAAATGTATGTTAAATAATAAATATAATTAATAGATGGCTGATGTTGTTCATCAATACCTTCACCCAAACTCACATAAAACTTATAGTAAAACTACTAAATACCTGGTAGCAAGGTAGACGCCAAGAAATTGTAAGACAATGTAACAATAACAAATGATTGCATTTATTGATATGAGTGGCACTTCACAAATGGCCTTAAAAGTAATGATGACTGCACTAAGTAGGAAAAAGGACGTTTAATGAAAATCAAAAATAAATAGTAAATTTGAAAGCAGTAAAAAAGGAATTGTCAATTGATTCAAGTTGGTTACAACAATACAAAGTATTCATATAATAGTTGTGTGATGTAACAAATGATCAAAAATGATAGTGCAATGTAGCAACATTTTCAATATTGCAACAAGTGTCAACTCAGCGGTTCCAAACCTTCAACAGAGGGGATAAAGATGTGCACTTTTGCTATGTTAATCTACTAACTAGTCAAAATTAAGCTGCAACGTCAAAAATTGTGTCACAGACACCCGCTTTAAATTTCATTGCCAAATGAATAATTGTTGCAGCATTGGAAATTTCATCCCCTACATTAAAGTTGCTATAACAATGAAACAGAAACTTTGAATAGTGAAATATTACACCATTTAAAAGAGAATTTAATGCTTTACAAACCTATGATAAGCATTGATTTTTGCGATGCATTGTTGGAGAGTTATAAGCCCTGAAAGAGGCTCTATGAGCTCATAATCTGCATTGATTTTTCCCATCAATATTCAAAAAGTTATAAGAGTAGAAATAGAAAAAAATTGGAGGCGAACGTGTTTTTTTCAAAAATGTCACACATGTAAGAGCAGATATCTCGAAAACTAGAAAAGTTGTGAGATGAATATTGTAGGAAATATATAAGCTTTACTTTTATATGTAACAGTTATATCCGTAAGATACATAGTTTTCGAGTTATATACGAGAAACCAAAAACTGGTACCTTTGAACCACCCCACCCCCTTAGCACATGGGGTAGGGGTGGGGATATTTTTACATCCTTAATACCCAAAACAAAATTGCGGGGTCAAATATAGTCTTCCAAACTTTTCTCTCTATACCCTCTTTTGAGCATTCATTGTCTGGACTATATAATAATAAAGTCATGATGTTGGATGCTTGGTTCCTATTGTTAGATGCAGAATGGAAACTGGGTAACACACACGATGGCTTTTGATGTTCACGCTTTCTATCCGTCCATCTAAACTGTGTAATATGTTTTGGTGTCTGGAAGAGAAAAAAAAACAAACGAATTATTGATTGATCGAATGATAAAAAATGAGTTGATAAAATTTGAAAATAACATTTAAATTTTTTTAAAATTAAAAGTTCTAGCGATAGGTAGGAGTGGTAGAATAAATATGTTGTAATATACTTCTACTTACAGTTCACTAAGCATAAGACCCAATTCACACCAAAGTGGCGTAGAGGATTCACACACCTCTAGAAATATAGAAATATGGTCCAATGGAAACAAAATGGACTTGGTGCTTGTAATATTACATTTTTTCTCACATTTGAATCGAATCTTCAATTCGAGATCTATGAAACTTTATAGTAAATATCAGAGTTATCTATAGACGGACAAACTTTTTGACGGAGAATTTATTATCGTAAATGTTTGTTGCATTGTTCCATGGTGTCACCGAGGCAGGGTTAACAAAATTACTAGATAAATGGTTTATTTAAATCGAGATATATATAAAAATTTAAAATAATAGTTTCAAAATAAAGTTTTATTGAGAACAGATATAGAATGTGAATTCTAAACTTGTAAGTTATAATTTTTTGGTGATGTGTCTGTAATATCTACACCGAACAAGGCGTTGGCTCTGTGATTTGTAACTTAGATTTTTCCTGTTCTAGCCTCTCTAGAAAAATGGCTGGCTTTGTGTTGTTGTAAAATTTTGCTCTGAATCATTTTCGTTTATTAATGTTTTAAATTGTGTTTTAAACAGTTTATTGTGTTCTATTTTGTTAATATATAGTTATTTGTGTATTCAAGCCAATAGCCACTGTTTTTCAACTGTAAACTAGATAAGTATTTTAGTTCGTAGTTACTCTAAAAAATTAGGCTTAAGATATAGTTCTTTGTGTATTTGTATAAATTCATCTGAAGATTATAAGTTCATTTGCTCTGAAAACTGGATTTCTCATTCATAGGTGATAAATCCATTCACAATATATCAAGAATCTATTTCATTGGAGCCGACAACTATCCTTAGGTTAATAGGTGTTAAATGCTATTCCAACCGATTAAGGAAAAATTGGTAGCACGGCAAATGTTACCCCTGTGGTGGGACAGAATTACAAAATAAATATGTCCCAAATGGTACACCATGAAATCCCTGGTTATAGAAATTATTAGTAGGATAGATATCTTGATAGGTTATGAATGGTTTGTTGCTGAGTGGGAAATCGGTTCAAGAGAGATCAAGTCCTAATGAATATATTATCTGTGCAGACTAGCAAAATGGCATATTATATGAAAAATATTAAAAAAGATGATGAGTCAATAGCTGCCTTAACACAACTGTTTGATAAGCAAGATGCTAAGTTAGACCAAATGTTTAAAAATCAAAATGCTATGTTAAATGCTAGGTTTGATGAGATGAAGCAAGAATTTGTTAGCATTAGACTAGAGCAGGCTAGTATAAACCTTCTATTGAAAAATGCACATGAAACATTGAAAGATAATCATGAAGATGAAAACAAATTGAAGCAGGATGATAGTAGTGTTAAGTTACAAGATCAACTCATTCAAGTTTCTGACAATGTAGGCCTAGTTACTGTTGTTGAAAAAGTCAACCATAGTGAGACAGTAGAATTGAGTAAAGAAGTAGGTAGGGAGTTGTCTTCACTAAAAGTCAACTATCATGAAAGTAATATTGATACATTGAAGGTTAGGAAAACTATAAACAAAGTGAATGATTACATAAGACAGGTTTCTGTGGAGGTTAGGAATAATGTAAACAGAATGAATGTTGCTTTGAGTCAAGTTGATGAGTTCAACTTTCAACTGAGAATTGAAAAGGTGTATGCAATGCATTCTCAAGTGAACATGACTAACTTTTGCAAGCAAAATGGCTTTGTTGAAACAAATGAAACCATGAATAGAATCATGTTCTTGAAGAAAACAAAGCACAAAGTTTCCATTGATGTATTAGTATTCAAAGGTTGTTTCAAGTTGCTTATTTACAAGATGATGACAGTAAATCACATGATGAAAGGGTATTCCCCAACACACAATGATTAGGAATCCTGTGTTATGCCGGGATTCAGAATAGCATAATCGCTACGCAGTGTATGGTAAGAGTCCATAATTGTGTCTTTTTTCTTTCCTGTAGCCTATTTTTCTTGGCCCTTAATCTTTTCAAATTTCGATTCTTTCCTGTCTTTGTGTAATATTCAGTAAATTTCTTCTATGATGCATATCTTAACCATCTTGTCCATAGTCATTTAAATTTGTATTCTTCTGAAATAATTTTGGAAGTTGAAATAGTAGCTTATTTTCCTAATCTTTAAATTGTTGATAAAACTTAACTTTTCTAAAATCTATCCATTGTTGTGTAAATAATTGTTTGCTTGCGGTATATTTTTTCATCATGTATTACATATTTTAATCATGTCTATTTTTTCAGGTATTATATTAGGTAATTAGGTTTTTCAGAGCAATTATGTCCCATGTTCTCATCTTCATTGCATATTGTGCCATAAGCCATATGTAATTAGGTTATAGTTTTCTTCTGGGCTTTTAACCCATTTTGCATTTTATTTTTCTTGCTGTCCAATACTTTGGATTTTTGGTAGACAAGTAGGTGTGATTCTTTTAGAGGTGTGGGCGTGAACCACCTACGGCTGGACTCGATTATCTGACCTACTTGTTTGCGATATAAAAACCTTAAGACTGCAACATCAAATGTTTGTAAAACCTTTTGCATACTTTTGTTTTTGTGGTCCGATACTAGAGTCTGCTATCACATTGCCTTACAGACATCTAGGAACTTTCCACCCAGTCACAATAGTCAACATATTTTTTCCTTCACCAGTTGTTTTTGTGGGAGTGATAGCTCACAATTATAACAAATTAGAGTCATACTTGGAATTTACAAAATTCCATAGTAGTATATTTTATTAAATATACTTCCTCATGAAAGTTCAGTACTGACATGTAGGATAGGCTCTAATTAATCTTTCTCTTCTTTGTATTGTTTTAGGGAATTTATTTACCCAGTTTTCTTTTTCTCTTTTTTGTATTTTTTAGGGAACTTATTTACCCATATTCATCTTGATCATCTTTGTATTATAATCTTGAAATGTTTGTAGACAAACGATGATTAACAATATTAAATAATTTGCTTTTTATACAATTTTTGAACAAAATTAAAACTAAATAATTTTGAAACCCTGAATGATAAATCATAAATGTGAAATGAACTTGCTATAAATGCTATAAATGAAATGTTATATTAAATGATAATGAAATGCAGATATATTATGAAATGATTGTGAATAGAAGATCAATTGTCTGAAATTATTGAAATATATATTGAAATTAATTTTTGTTGTGATGATCTGATGTTTTTTACAATTTTGATAATGATACAGGGTGTTATGAAATTCTATTTCTATTTTGAAGAATGGATTAAATTTTGATATTTGAACAGTGAATAGATGAAAATGATTTTTTTTTTAAATTTATCATTGATATGTCCATATTTCACAATTTATGTATTGCTGACTGTATAATAAGATGTTAACAAATTTCAATTTCATATAATACTTAAAAATAATTTTCATGTGTATTAGATTGTATTGATAGCCTAATCAAGTTTTTCTTTTTAGTTTATAAGCATTTTAAGATAACAGGTACAGCACAGACATTAACATTGAAATAGTTATCATGTGAATCTCGAAATCAGCAACAAGTGAACGCCATGAAGAGTGTTAAGAACATTTGGGTGATTTTCGAACTAGTGTGACTCATCAACGCTGCGGCCTACACCAATAACTATGCCAATGTCAACACCAATGCCTGCGCCAATGCCAATGCCTACACTAATAACTACGCCAATGTCAACACAAATAACTACGCCAAAATCAATGCTGATGCCTACACTAATAACTACGCCAATATCAACACTAATAACTACGCCAAAATTCCAAAATCTACGCCGATGCCTGTGCTGATGTCAATGCCTGCGCCAATGCCAATAGCTACGCCAATGCCTGCACCAATGCTGATGCCAACACCAAAATAACGTTGATGCCTGCGCCAATGCCAATAGCTATGCCAATGCCTGCGCCAATGCCAAAATCTGCGCCAATGCTGATGCCAATGCCAATAGCTATGCCAATGCCTGCGCCAATGCTGATGCCAACACCAAAATCAACGCCGATGCCTGCGCCAATGCCAATAGCTACGCCAATGCCTGCACCAATGCCAATGTCAACGCCGATGCCTGCGCCAATGCCAATAGCTACGCCAATGCCTGCGCCAATGCTGATGCCACCGCCAATATCTACGCCGATGCCTGCGCCAATGCCAATGCCAATATCAACGCCGATGCCAATGCCGACACCAAAGCATACGCCAATAACAATACCAACGCTTATTGCTGACTTTGTATCTCAAACTTCAACACTACTGCATTACCTGGAGGTAATTGTCATCCATGTTCACATTCGCAACTTTGAATTCAGAAGAACAGTCACAGTATCATGAAAGAATTGATTCAAAAAATCCTCTCCTAAATTATTCCTGTATGCAGAACTCTAAACCTTGAAAGCTGAAAATATCAAAAAACCAAACCTTACCTAAATTAATCCTCACCTAAATTAATCCTGTATGCAGCGTCTATCTCTTTTCCAAAAAAACTAATTACATTGTCATTTCAAGCCTGAAATGTACATTGTATAATTATATGATACAAAATTTACGTGACTCTGTATTGAATTTGGAATGCAGCCGTCTACTACAAGCATGAAGCAATGCTAACTGAGATGTCACCTGTATCAAGTTTGGTATGCAGCCGTCTACTACAAGCATGAGGCAATGCTAACTGAGATGTCACCTGTATCGAGTTTGATATGCATCAGTCGACTACAAAGATCAGCCCAACACTACGTGCATCCAGATCAGCCCAACACTAACGTCATCACATTGGAGTCACACTTAACTGAAAATCATACTGAGTGCCTTAACGGACTGTTTTCCAAAATGTGCATCAATAAAATCAACCGCGTCAATAGTGAAAGAAATGAACATTTTTTGATTTATTGAAATTTTATGTGAAAATTAAATGTAACAATTCATCAATTCATTTAAAAAAATATATATATATATATAAATAATAATAAATTTTTTCATTCAACATACTAATTTTTTTTTATGCAATAAAAAATTAAATTTTTCTATCTATTAAATTTATGTGCAATTTCAAAAAACTATTCTTTACATATTAAACTTTCTGTTGAAATATTTTCCTTTAAATTATAAAGCTAAATCAAAAGTAATTTTGATATTCTATACTTTGAAATATTGTTTGGAAACATATAACAAATGCTATTGATGAATTTTTATAATAATTTTCAATTATTGGATGACATGTAATGTTTTTCTAGAAAAAATTGTTACTGTTCTCAAATTTAAATTTCAACAATTTTCATTAGGGTCAATGTAAATTTTTTTTCTTTAAATTTTCAAACAGTAAAATTTTTTATGTCAAGAGGGGGGTATTTGTAATATTACATTTTTTCTCACATTTGAATCGAATCTTCAATTCGAGATCTATGAAACTTTATAGTAAATATCAGAGTTATCTATAGACGGACAAACTTTTTGACGGAGAATTTATTATCGTAAATGTTTGTTGCATTGTTCCATGGTGTCACCGAGGCAGGGTTAACAAAATTACTAGATAAATGGTTTATTTAAATCGAGATATATATAAAAATTTAAAATAATAGTTTCAAAATAAAGTTTTATTGAGAACAGATGTAGAATGTGAATTCTAAACTTGTAAGTTATAATTTTTTGGTGACGTGTCTGTAATATCTACACCGAACAAGGTGTTGGCTCTGTGATTTGTAACTTAGGTTTTTCCTGTTCTAGCCTCTCTAGAAAAATGGCTGGCTTTGTGTTGTTGTAAAATTTTGCTCTGAATCATTTTCGTTTATTAATGTTTTAAATTGTGTTTTAAACAGTTTATTGTGTTCTATTTTGTTAATATATAGTTATTTGTGTATTCAAGCCAATAGCCACTGTTTTTCAACTGTAAACTAGATAAGTATTTTAGTTCGTAGTTACTCTAAAAAATTAGGCTTAAGATATAGTTCTTTGTGTATTTGTATAAATTCATCTGAAGATTATAAGTTCATTTGCTCTGAAAACTGGATTTCTCATTCATAGGCGATAGATCCATTCACAATTTATCAAGAATCTATTTCATTGGAGCCGACAACTATCCTTAGGTTAATAGGTGTTAAATGCTATTCCAACCGATTAAGGAAAAATTGGTAGCACGGCAGTAAACATATCTGATAATCTTGTTAGTAATTTGTACCGTAGCTTATACGGTAGTACTGTAGATCTACTATAATAGAGTAGATGGCTTGGCTGTATGAACAAGTTTAATGTTGCCGGTTATTTATCAACAATACAAGGGCCTGTTGAGCGTTTTTAGAGTCGGCAAAGCAGGAAGCTCTTTGATTGGTAAAAGAAATGCTTGATATTGTTCTTGTAATAAATTGAATATGATCTGGCCCTAACGTAGAAGAATGAGAACTTTCTTGAAATAGACTGAATACAATTTTTGAAGCTTCAATCAGAAACTCTACTTAAGCTCAACAAAAAACGTTGTTTTGTTGTTTTGTCTGAGAGCTTGTTGATGGATATATTTATTTATTGAATGTCCAATGGTATACTTCAAGAAGAAAAACCGTCACTGTCCTTCAACTTCCCATGAATGTTGAGAGATCCAAATTTCTTATTGAAAATACCTAATATACGGTATTGTATTGTAATTCATATTTGAGTCCAAAATCCTGGTGACTTGTTTAAAATAATCAATCATATTTTATTCGTCAAGAAAAATAGTTTAATGATGATTCGAATAATGAATTTTCATGATAATAATATTGATATTAATGCCTGAATATAGAAATCAAGTAATAGTAGGCCTACCATTAACTTTCATAGGTATTCTTATTTTGTAAAATCTTTATTCATAAATGGACTATTATTATTTGTTATTGGTTACCGTTCGTACTGAGTCATAGCCACCTCTATTAAATGTATTAGAGGTGGCTATGTCTGAGCTCATAGATATAATAGCCTTTCTATTCTCCTGTGACAGCTAACCATCTATTTAATATAATAATAATATGCTAACTTATTGGAATTAATGTAATGTATCATGATGGAATTGAAGATTATATATTGTATATGAATGAAGAGAAAATAAATTTGAGATTTTGCAAAAAATAAAATTAGAAATCAACATCAGGCCTAGGCATACCATACCCAAAGTGACTAAAAATAACGACATTGCCTATTCTGTGGAAAATACTGTATTTTTTTAAATGATTTCAAAGTATCATAGCTATTATTTGTTTCAGATTAGAATTACTATAGCAAGCCTTGTATCACACCTGAAAATTAAAACAATGCTTGTATAGCTTCTATCAAAACAGTGACACTTAATTTTCCATTACCGTACCTACCATTTTTATTCCATTACAAATTTATTTTTTGGTACCTGCGCATTTGTCTCAGTAGCCCAAATAATTGTTGACATGTTCAAACTTTTGAAGCTAGTGGAATTCTACTAGCCAGCTATATACTGTTGATAGTTGTTACTATTTCGCTCCCAGCCAATGGAATAGCCAGGTGCGACATAGGGTAGTTAAAAATGAAGAGTATACTAAAGTACAACAATATAATTTTATGGATAAGGATAAATGTTGACAATTTGTATAAGATGACCAGTACTATTAAATGTGAAGAGAGTAGAGTAAATAGTTCAGAAGTTATTGACAAAACTGTAGATTCAAGTTTAAAAGGAAAACTGCATCATTTGCTAGGACATGTAAACTTTATTTATCTGAAAAACATGTGTGAAAATCAGATGGTAGAAGGTTTGCCTAAAGATTTGGGTAATGAATTCATGAAATGTACGATTTGTATTGAAAATAAAATGCACAATTTGCCTTTCAATAAAAGTAGAACTAGAGCTAATGAAATACGGTACTAGAAATAGTACATACTGATTTGAATGGACCACATACTACTACTGGATATTGTGGTGCAAAGTACTTTCTTACTTTTATTGATGACTACAGTAAGCTAGGTAGGGTGTATACAATTAAGTCTAAGAGTGAAGTGTATAATTGTTTTGTAAGCTATATAAATGAAATTGAAAACCTTACTGGTAAGTAAATTGAGAAACTAAGATGTGACAATGGAACAGAGTATATTAATTCAAAATTTTTGACTTGGCTAGAGAGAAAGGTATTGTAATAAATGCTTGCCCTCCATATGTACATGAATTTAATGGGACAGCTGGAAGATATAATAGATCTATCATGAATATTGCAAGATGTTTGTTATCAGAAGCTAGAGTTCATAAACTATTTTGGCCAGAAATAGTTTGTACTGCTGCTTATCTAAAGAATAGGACATTGGCAAACACAATTGAAAAAAAGACCCCATATGAAATAGTATTTGGCAAGAAGCCAACTATTCAATATTTGAAATTGTATGGTAGTAGGGTATTTGTTAGAATCCCACAAGCTAAATGCATTTTAAAGTGGGACAAGAAAGCTGAGTTAGGAATACTGTTAGGTTATAGTGATGTAGGATATAGAGTTTTACTGAACAATAAGATCATAGTTGCTAGGCATATTGATATAGTCGAAGAAAATGTAAAATGTATTGATTTCAATGATGAAACAGAATCTGTAGAAAGTAAATGTGAGGATAATGCAGGTGAGGATAATGTTGCAGATTCTACCTCAGTAGAAACTAAACCTCAGAGAAATAGAAAACCTCAAGTGAAACTGAATGACTACTATGTATATAATAATTCTCTTGATGTAAACTTTTGCAGTATTGGCCCTGTTAGTTATAGTGAAGCAATAAATTCTGATGAATCGCAAAGCTGGATTAAAGCAATGAATAAAGAGATGCAATCATTAAGTGAAAACAAAACCTGGATAATGGTTGACAAACCAGAGAATAGAAAAATACTTGATGTTAAGTGGGTATTTACTAAAAAATCAGACAATAATTTTAAGGCTAGACAAGTTGTTAAAGGATTTAAACAGAAAGAGATAGTGGATGATATATATTCTCCAGTTGCTAAAATGGTGTCATTGAAAATATTACTTTCCTATTGTTGTAAACTAGGTTTATTTGTAGAACAAATGGATGTTGAAACTGCTTTTCTAAATGGTAAAGTAATGTCAGAAATATATGTAAATCAACCTGATGCTTATGAAGATGGTACTGATAAGGTATGTAAATTAGAGAAATCTTTGTATGGTCTAAGAGAAAGCCCTCGGGCATGGTATGAGTGTTTTGATGATTTTATTAAACAGATTGGTTTTGAAAGAAGCAAGCATGATTACTGTTTGTATGTTATGGATAAGGATAACGTAAAGATTCACTTGATTATGTTTGTAGATGATATCTTGATTTGTGGCTCTGACAAACAAGAGATAGATAATGTCAAACAATTACTGTCAAATAGATTCAGGATGAAAGATATGGATAAAGTAAAAAACTATTTGGGGATTAATATTGAGTATGACTACAATGAAATGAAACTGAATCGAACTTCATATATTGAACAATTGGGAAACAAGTATAACATTGTCAATTCCAAACTGTATTGTACTCCTATGGAAGCTAATCTCAAATTAGAGAAAGCAGATGAAAATACTGATTTGAAGTACAGAAATTTAATTGGTGCTCTGTTGTATATAAGTTCAGGTACAAGACCAGATATAAGTTACAGTGTGAACTATTTGAGTCGATTCCAAAACTGTTGTAATGAAACTCATTTCAAATATGCATTGAGAGTTTTGAAATATCTTTATTTGACTAAGAATCAAAGTCTTACTTTTAATAAGAATAATGAAAATGATGATTTGGATTGTTTTGTTGATGCCAATTGGGCAGGAGATTCTGTAGATAGAAAGTCAACTACTGGTTACATTATTAGGTTATATGGAAACGTTGTATTCTGGAAATCAAAGAAACAAGGTAGTGTAATCATCTACATTTGCTGAATATGTAGCTTTGTCTGAAGCAGTAACTGAATTGAAATTGGTGATTGAGTTAGTTAGTATTTTCCAAGAAGTTGATTAATTTAGTGGATTAGTATTTGATAAACTTTTTTGATGAATATTGATTTTGTATTTGCTTTGTATTCTGAATATTTCTTTTGTAATTGATATCATTGTATTTGTTTTATTACGATATAAATGTAAGGAGGGGTATTAGATTTGTATATCGAGTATCGATACCGAACGGTGTAATATCAATAAGTTGTATCATACATTTATATTGAATGTGTACTATCGATTGTCATTGTTCCAAGCAAGATGGCGACCAAGAAATTCTTATGTTGTAATGCTCCGAAAGTTTTTGCTTTTTCTAAATGTTTTTCCAAATAAATAGTGATGAAAAGTTAAATAGTGTTTATTTCAATTTCCAACACTCCTTCAAAAGATGGGGTGACAGATCTTTTGTATTTTGCTGTGGTCAAAAACTTTTGCTCCGGTCAAGATTCCAACTCAGGTTCCGTTCTCTTGATTATTGGATCAGCTTGTTATCACTTACTCCAATGAGCCACCCAATTTTGTTTCCCAATAATTATGATAATTACTATACCTATGAATGGTATTGTAATCATATTCTTCTTAAAATATATACCTGGGTAAAAGAATAATATGGCCCTTGGAAGAGGTTTTTAGAAAGCACAACACAGAAGTCTAGAATGTTCTATTTAATTTAATGACAATCATTGTAATTATCATAATGAATGGTGATTGAACAAGAAGAATATTGAGACAACAATGGTGAATCTGTAACCTATTGCTGATGTTGTGATGTAAATGGGGTGAGACGTACCTGTATTGAATAATACTAATAGCTGAGCAATTTACCTAACCATAGAAGTGGAGTTTGGAATGTTTACCTGATAAGCTGAACTTGGAATGCTGACAACATGGCCAGCTTGATCTGTTTTGTAATTTCAAATTCAATACGGTATATATTTATATTTTATTATAAAAAAAATTGTTCAAATCAATCATTGATGAATCTATTCAGATTGAAAAAAACATTCATTAGTAGATTAACTCTTTATTCTCTTTTATTTTGAAATTTTTCAAACACTATTATCAAGTTGGCTTAACCGGCAAATTCAAATTCAAGTTATCAACCGGCAAATTCAAATACTGTATGCTAACCATGAACTAAAGAAAACTAAATGATATAGGTAGGCTACGATCTATAATAATATTGAAAATAATATAGAAAAGGGATAATTGCTTATTTCAGCTTCGAATCTTAGTAGAATAACAAACATCATAAATGTGTCCAGGCTACTTAAGGAATTCTTGATCGAATTATCATAGACTACCCGTAATGAGATTTGTGTTTGCGGTCAACAAAGAATATAAGCAATTTTATTGAAAACATGAAGGATAGAGGATTTTACTTTAGTAAACATATCTGATAATCTTGTTAGTAATTCGTACCGTAGCTTATACGGTAGTACTGTAGATCTACTATAATAGAGTAGATGGCTTGGCTGTATGAACAAGTTTAATGTTGCCGGTTATTTATCAACAATACAAGGGCCAGTTGAGCGTTTTTAGAGTCGGCAAAGCAGGAAGCTCTTTGATTGGTAAAAGAAATGCTTGATATTGTTCTTGTAATAAATTGAATATGATCTGGCCCTAACGTAGAAGAATGAGAACTTTCTTGAAATAGACTGAATACAATTTTTGAAGCTTCAATTAGAAACTCTACTTAAGCTCAACAAAAAACGTTGTTTTGTTGTTTTGTCTGAGAGCTTGTTGATGGATATATTTATTTATTGAATGTCCAATGGTATACTTCAAGAAGAAAAACCGTCACTGTCCTTCAACTTCCCATGAATGTTGAGAGATCCAAATTTCTTATTGAAAATACCTAATATACGGTATTGTATTGTAATTCATATTTGAGTCCAAAATCCTGGTGACTTGTTAAAATAATCAATCATATTTTATTCGTCAAGAAAAATAGTTTAATGATGATTCGAATAATGAATTTTCATGATAATAATATTGATATTAATGCCTGAATATAGAAATCAAGTAATAGTAGGCCTACCATTAACTTTCATAGGTATTCTTATTTTGTAAAATCTTTATTCATAAATGGACTATTATTATTTGTTATTGGTTACCGTTCGTACTGAGTCATAGCCACCTCTATTAAATGTATTAGAGGTGGCTATGTCTGAGCTCATAGATATAATAGCCTTTCTATTCTCCTGTGACAGCTAACCATCTATTTAATATAATAATAATATGCTAACTTATTGGAATTAATGTAATGTATCATGATGGAATTGAAGATTATATATTGTATATGAATGAAGAGAAAATAAATTTGAGATTTTGCAAAAAATAAAATTAGAAATCAACATCAGGCCTAGGCATACCCAAAGTGACTAAAAATAACGACATTGCCTATTCTGTGGAAAATACTGTATTTTTTTAAATGATTTCAAAGTATTATAGCTATTATTTGTTTCAGATTAGAATTATTATAGCAAGCCTTGTGTCACACCTGAAAATTAAAACAATGCTTGTATAGCTTCTATCAAAACAGTGACACTTAATTTTCCATTACCGTACCTACCATTTTTATTCCATTACAAATTTATTTTTTGGTACCTGCGCATTTGTCTCAGTAGCCCAAATAATTGTTGACATGTTCAAACTTTTGAAGCTAGTGGAATTCTACTAGCCAGCTATATACTGTTGATAGTTGTTACTATTTCGCTCGCAGCCAATGGAATAGCCAGGTGCGACATAGGGTAGTTAAAAATGAAGAGTATACTAAAGTACAACAATATAATTTTATGGATAAGGATAAATGCTGGAGCTGCTGCATTTACACCAAAGTTGCCAACAAAAAAATCTGTCCACAAATAGTTTTCTATGTAAAGTTACAGTTCTTTCGTAGAGCAACAGAATAGAGAACTTGTTGCCAAAGAATTGGTCTAATAGCGATTGTATAGTCTGCGTGGACTTCAAGAGGTAGAAGACTTTGTTCACAACTTTTTCAGTGTTTCTCATATTGGTTGGGAAACGAAACTTTTTGTTTAAAACAAGGATTTCCAGAAACTGCCTCAATTTGTTGAAAACTCAGTTAGTTGACAACTCTGGTGTGAATGTGGCCTAACTTTAACAGCAAATTAAACAACTTAATTATTGAGAAATTCTAGTTTATTGCAGAAAAGCTACATAAACGACATAAATTTTGCATTTAGTAATGAGGCATCTGATCATAACTAGTCTATTAAAAACCAAATTAATAGTAGAAAAAGTTATAACAGCTTATTTCGATTCAGTAAAGAATGACTATCATGATATCATGCCTCTTTATGCATAGCTAACTATAATATTAGTTTTTTGCAATAATTTACATCAAAACACATTGAAAATTCACATCTTTGACAAACTCGGCAATATATTGATTTCTTGTGTATTTTAAAATTGGTAAAATATTGAAAAAATATACTATGAGGGAAGCTTTTTAATTAATGTGATATCAAAATTAACTAGATGATATACAGTGCAGTCAAGGAAAGGTTATAGAGGGAAAAATTTGGAAGACAATTTTTGGCCCCGCAGTTCTGTTTAGGGTGGTAAGGGGGTAAACATATCAAAAGTCCCCCCCAACCCCTTGTGCTAAGGGGGTGGGGGTGGTTCAAAGGTAACATTTTTTGGTTTCTCACATATAACTCGAAAACTATGTATCTGATGTGTTTGGTATGAGGGACTTCAAGTGGACTGTATACTAAGTTGAATGAAATGTATGTTAAATAATAAATATAATTAATAGATGGCTGATGTTGTTCATAAATACCTTCACCCAAACTCACATAAAACTACTAAATACCTGGTAGCAAGGTAGACGCCAAGAAATTGTAAGACAATGTAACAATAACAAATGATTGCATTTATTGATATGAGTGGCACTTCACAAATGGCCTTAAAAGTAATGATGACTGCACTAAGTAGGAAAAAGGACGTTTAATGAAAATCAAAAATAAATAGTAAATTTGAAAGCAGTAAAAAAGGAATTGTCAATTGATTCAAGTTGGTTACAACAATACAAAGTATTCATATAATAGTTGTGTGATGTAACAAATGATCAAAAATGATAGTGCAATGTAGCAACATTTTCAATATTGCAACTAGTGTCAACTCAGCGGTTCCAAACCTTCAACAGAGGGGATAAAGATGTGCACTTTTGCTATGTTAATCTACTAACTAGTCAAAATTAAGCTGCAACGTCAAAAATTGTGTCACAGACACCCGCTTTAAATTTCATTGCCAAATGAATAATTGTTGCAGCATTGGAAATTTCATCCCCTACATTAAAGTTGCTATAACAATGAAACAGAAACTTTGAATAGTGAAATATTACACCATTTAAAAGAGAATTTAATGCATTACAAACCTACGATAAGCATTGATTTTTGCGATGCATTGTTGGAGAGTTATAAGCCCTGAAAGAGGCTCTATGAGCTCATAATCTGCATTGATTTTTCCCATCAATATTCAAAAAGTTATAAGAGTAGAAATAGAAAAAAATTGGAGGCGAACGTGTTTTTTTCAAAAATGTCACACATGTAAGAGCGGATATCTCGAAAACTAGAAAAGTTGTGAGATGAATATTGTAGGAAATATATAAGCTTTACTTTTGTATGTAACAGTTATATCCGTAAGATACATAGTTTTCGAGTTATATACGAGAAACCAAAAACTGGTACCTTTGAACCACCCCACCCCCTTAGCACATGGGGTAGGGGTGGGGATATTTTTACATCCTTAATACCCAAAACAAAATTGCGGGGTCAAATATAGTCTTCCAAACTTTTCTCTCTATACCCTCTCTTGAGCATTCATTGTCTGGACTATATAATAATAAAGTCATGATGTTGGATGCTTGGTTCCTATTGTTAGATGCAGAATGGAAACTGGGTAACACACACGATGGCTTTTGATGTTCACGCTTTCTATCCGTCCATCTAAACTGTGTAATATGTTTTGGTGTCTGGAAGAGAAAAAAAAACAAACGAATTATTGATTGATCGAATGATAAAAAATGAGTTGATAAAATTTGAAAATAACATTTAAATTTTTTTAAAATTAAAAGTTCTAGCGATAGGTAGGAGTGGTAGAATAAATATGTTGTAATATACTTCTACTTACAGTTCACTAAGCATAAGACCCAATTCACACCAAAGTGGCGTAGAGGATTCTCACACCTCTAGAAATATAGAAATATGGTCCAATGGAAACAAAATGGACTTGGTGCTACATCTCTTCTGTTTGTATTGGACTATATTATAGGCGTTTTGCGCTAAGACTGATTTGCTTGAGCAAAGTGAGGTAGGAACATGGTGTGTGAGTAGACGGGGAGATTTCCAGGGTAGTCAGTGCTGATTTTTGAGGGTAGTAATGTAAGTCGGGAATATTCCCATTGGGAAGAAACTTATGATTGGCTAATATTTCTCTGCCCAAGAAACCATGGGAATAAATTGCATTAAAATAGTCTATATTATTTATCAATTTCAATCACATTTGACAATCATAATAAATAAATCATCCATACAAAAAAGCAGTGTAAATAGCTGACAAATTACATCAATTTTTTATATAATTTGGCTAGACTTTACGTTGAGTGAACCAGTGATCACCTATATCGATGAATTAAGTTGGGTTAGTTGGATAGTATTAATTAAATACTATCGATTTTACTGATTCAATTAAAGCAAAGCGTCCCCTTCTTTATTCTTTATCGTAATAAGTACCTATATGATGAAAATGATAGGGAGAGGAAAAATAAGGTAACCCTGTGATGTTCCTCTCCCAAATTTAGATAAAGTTACACATAGTCTGAAATATGTCAAGTCTTGTAGTTCTTCACTTCACAAAATTTTCAGCCCTAAAATATCTTCAAATTTAGATGCTTCAAAACCAAGCCTTCGTAGAAAGAATATTACACATTATTATCACAAAAAATGAAATATTCACATACTAATGAAATTTTGAAGGAGCGAACATTCTAGTATATTCTTTATTATTTTATTTTTGGGTTTAAATTATTGTGAGCTTCTTTGCAAAATAATAGATGATTTATCATAATTAAATTTCTTGAGCAATACAAGACGAAGAAAACCCAAAATTCAACTTCTTGAGCAATTCAAGACGAAGTAAACCCGATATTTGTTGACTAAGCTTACTTGACTGTTAGGAATATGAGTATAACAGATTTAATTAACAAGACATAAAATGGAAGTAGCATCATAATAGTAGTACCGTATACAATAATCAAGGATGTGCACCACGCTTTTTGTTTCTTTTTAATGGCAAATTATCAAAGTATTACGAATTGTATACTATCAATTTATTTAGATTTGACCAATTTCAAAAAAAAACTTTTATCATTTTTACTTTTTGATATATTGGGCGCTTTGAAGGCGACAAAAGTTCAAATCTTGGGGCAGATCCATTACATCATAAATGATAGCAAATAAATTCATACAATTTTGAGGATGGATCTTTCCCAATATTTGAACGTTATGCGCTTTTAAAGCGCCTAATATATCAAAACGAAAAAATGGAAATTTTTCCTTGGAAATATGATCTATTGAAGTATCTTGATAGAATTCAAATCAAAATACCTTCGAAATGGAACCAATAATAAGTTTCCAAAAGAGTGGCGCGGAGCCTTAAATTATTAGAAAATGAATGCTCATTCCTCCTCATACTCATCAAGAAGTGATAAATAATTATTTATTTTTATTCTAATCATTATTATAAATAATTATTCATTCTAATCATTTCAATATAACTTGTTTATATGATTATCAATAAGTTTAGTTAAAAATGGTGTTTTCTTAGTTATCATACAAAATAATCATAAACTTCCGGGCATTTATGAATTTTGGGAATCAACTCCCTGGGAATAAATGTTTCTGATCTTGAATTTCAGGGAATTTTGCATCATAAGTTGAGAGATGTTTGATTTGAAATTGAGTTCTTAGTCAATTACCAACTCAATTTGAAATCATACACCCTCTTAAACATAATCACTGACAAAACAATATATAGGTTTAATGGTCGAGTTAGATTTAATAAGTGGTGTCCAAGATTCAATGGTCCATTAGATTCAATAAATGGCCTAGAAACTGGGCATAAGAGTAATATAATCTGACAGTTTCAAATTGGCAGGCAAGTGAAACAAGTTTGAATGTTCTTGTTTGGGGATGAGACTCGTTTAATGGATTGTAGATATTCATCTCTAAGACCAATGATCAAAACTAGTAACGCATTACTCACCGTTGAAGGATTTTGTGTCTTCATGAACAGGCCTCTCTACACTGACATGGGGTAGATTACAGACTGCATGTTTTCTAAAAAATTAGAAAGTGTTGGATATGAATGGGAAGAAAAAAAACTAAAATTGTAAACAAGTTAAGAGTTTAAGCTAGGGACTTGCTCCATTCAGGATGGATTAGAACCTTATGCCACAAACCTCCTGCAATCATTATTTTTTCCTGAGGAATAAAACATGATTAGTTATTTTAAACAAGAATGAAAAGTTAATATTACATCAGATATACTTTATAGAAGACAGTAGACAGAGAATCGGAAACTCTGTTCTTCTATCTCTCTCTCCACTGTTATTATAACGGTAATAAAAGCATATTATATTATAATATAGTAATATTTGTAAAGTGTCTATATGTAGACAAGTATGCACAATAAAATTGAAGTGCATTAAAAACTTACGAGTCTATAAAGATCTAGATAGATAACAATAATTTTTACAGACTGCATTTAGTAAAAATTCTAACACAAAATAAATTTTTTATTCACAAAATGTAGAAATAATTATAATTAATCAAGGCAGACAAACGGCGTCTCTGTTCTCTTATCTTTATCCACTGTCATTATAACGTGGACCTCACTATAGGCAAACCACTGATGTCACAAAACATTATTATCTACAGACCTTAACTGGATAGTTGTGTTTGTAGCAGTAATCATTCAACTAATATCAATATTCAGTCTCGAAGAGATTTTAAGCTGCATCAATCAGAAATCCAACAAAAACTCACACGAAGTCGAAGTATGCTATTCGACAAACTCGCAGAATGGTTGCTCTCTTTACGAGAAATTGTCACTTCAAAAAAAGTGTTGCAGCTGCAGGCTCAGAAACGTTCTCTCTCTAGTGTTTAAAGGAGGCAAACAAAAATTGAGTAAAGAAACGTTTATATATGCTTTAATCTCAACTACTTTTCCATTTAATGACTATTTTATATTGAGAAAAATCATCATCTTATTTCCGGGGATTTCAGTTTATAATTCCGGGTTTTTGGGACTGATTCCAAGGAAAATCTTGGGTAATTTTGTCCATTGCCATTGGCAACGCTGATTCAGTACATTTTAAATGTTAAAGAAGCGTCCGCTCTAAAATAAGGTTATGTATGACTTGAAAGTTGAATATTGAAAATAACATTTTAATTTTGATAAAGAATTGGATGCAGTGTCGCAGTGTGACGGTTGTTAGTTTTTGTGTCCGTACCTAGCAACAGATCAAACACAACCTCATTGCAATTTTCCATTTGCTAAAATACATTTAGTAGGTACTGTCATAAATTTTATTAAGCTACAAATTGAAGGTAGTTTGTGAACCCAATTACTTCGTTTATCACCTCATCACTTATTATAGAAATTTTCATTACATCTACAGAAATCTAAATAGTAAAATGCTGAATGGATGTGAAGTAGAAAATGGAATCAAGGAAGATCATGACTTGGCAAAATTTGACTTTGCAGAAGGTACTACAGATATAGGAAATTTTCAAATCAGACCTTCACTAGAAGAAAAGTGAGTAGTAGCCTATAGTATGATAGTTTTCAAGTTTCTATTACAACTTACAGTCCCCAAATAAGTATTACCGTCATTGTTTCTCTTACAGTACTTGAAATTGAGCGAGTGGAATATTATAAGTAGGCTATTTTGGAGGTGAAAAACCGGTTTCTAAATCAATGAATGTAAAAAACCAAAGTAAGGGTTTAATCTTTTGCTCTAGTAGTACAAGGTTTTGCTCTAAGCTTTTGCTCTAGAAGTACAAGGTTTTGCTTGAAATTATTATGAATAGAAGTAGAAGGATTTCCTTCAGATTTCACAAGCATAATCATAAAATATCCTTTTTTATATATGAAGGATATCCTTCCAAGGTAGAATGTAGGAGTAAAAGCATTTCTTTTTCCGTTTCAAGTGCTAGTAGGCTACTTTATGAAGACGGTAGTACTTCAAGTACGGCACGTATCTACTAGGGATGGGTATCGATACATCGATGTTTTAAAACATCGATGTTTCAACATCAAACATCGATGTTTTTAACATCGATGTTTACTGTTCGATGTTTTTTCACTTATCGATGGTTTTACCTAGACATCGGTCATCCGATGTTTTTCCCAACTAAAAAGTATAAACAATTCTAATTTTTTAATTTGATACAAGTTTTTTTTATTTTTTTGTTTGAAGAGGATTATCTTGAGAGCAATAAGCAATAGTAACAAGATTACAATCATTATCTCTATCATATTTAGTGTAGTATTCTGTTTAGTGTTTTTTGTGAATATAGATCACTCTTGTGAAAGATCTCGCATAAGTTTTGATTTCCTGCAGATTGCTATTTCTATTTTCAATCAGGCTCTCTGTATTTTTATGTGAGACTGTTGGATACTCTTGAAGATTTACATTACTTCTGTGGCCCGTGTCAAGGTTAGATAGTTAGTTATTTAGAATTGATTAAGAGGTCGGATTCTTCGTTTCTTAGGAAGAAAGAGTTTTTTCTTACTACAATTATTTCCTCAACATGTGTTTAACACTAATTAATCTAGCTCTGGAAAAGAGGTCCTCGTATTGTAAGGAGTGCAGATATCCATATAAAAAACTTAATCCATTTTCATTTCCTAAAAAATCTATCAGGTATTGAATGAATACGATATGAGTATCAATGATTGCTAAAATTAGCTTAGGGTGAAATTTCAAGACCGAATCCTCAAGGATATCCCGAGAGGTTTCAGACTAAACCATGAAGATGACAAATCTTGTGAACTAGAGTTGATGTATCTATCTAGTCACAACCTGACTTCAATTATTCGAAAGACTGTTACTTGAATGCCACAAGTCCAAAATTGCTGTGATTCCAGTTAGTAACTGTTGAAATATTGGAACAATAGCTCCAGATAAAATTGTAGTCACTTTAGAAGCTCTTTTTGTGCTCTACAATCTGAGATCAGTTATAGCGATCTATCTCATATTCCAGGTACACCTGACAACAATGCTCCTTGTATTGTGAAAAACGCCTAATTTTCAGCTTCAACCATCATCACCAACTACATTGTCCTCACATTGATATTTCGCACAACGACATAAGTTCTTGAGATTATGTTCTATGAGAATCACCCGTAAGATACACTTCATTTCAGTATTTCCTAGTGGAGAGGCGCGCTTAAGGACACCTCAAGGATCAACATTTCAAACACATAACTTTTGACACAATGCTCAGATTTCATCGTACTACACTTCATCCTTCTCGGTTCGTCACGGCGGTTCAAAATCATGCATAATAATTCAAATTCGGTCGAAAAATGGAAAATTGATTGTTGTGTGTACTTAAGCCCATATTCCAATACACAGAAAATGACCAATTTCTATATTCAAAGTTGCATGTCTTGTGAAATACTTCTGATAAAATTTCCAAATCTAGTGAGAATGTGAAAATTGTCCCCCTCTACCCACTCCAATAAATAATACTTTCAATTCCAAAACAATTTGGAAGTTGAGATTTTAAAAATTGCGATTTCAGTTTTTACATTTTTTTCGTAATTTTACTGTTGATCAAGAGTTTCTAAATAATAATAATAATATTTCATTCTCAACAAAAGTATAACAAAAACAATGTAATACGTTGAAAAACGTCACAGATAAATAACATAAAATATCAATCTTGAAATAAAACTCTAATAACATTTAACAATCCATTAAATTTGCAAAATTTAGATAATAATTTTTTTCACTCTAACAAGAATTCGTCAACCTCATAGAAAGCCTTCTCACTGAGAAAAGAATATAGTTCTGTTTTGAATTGTTTTTCTTCAACAATACTTCTCAAATCAGCCGGAAGTTTCGCAAAAAACTTTTGTCCCCTATAAGTAGGTGTTTTCTCAAATACACTCAGCCTATGTCTCTCAACTTAAATGTTATTCCTTCCTCTAGTGTTATAGCCATGAATATCTGAGTTAACTTGGAATGAATTCAACCTATCCTTCACATGTAATATTGATTTGAAAATGTACAATGATGGAACAGTTAGAATACTTAGGCTACTGAAAGACTCCCGACATGTCTGTGGAAATTTGAGCCCCTCCAGGTATCTTATTGCGGACTTTTGCAAAACAAAAATTCTTTGAATGTTTTGCTTCGAGGTACTCCCCCATAATTCAATGCCATAAGCAATGTGGGATTCAATCAGTGCATAGTAGAGACTTTTTGCTGTTGTTTTAGGCACCCGTTTAACAAAAACGAGTCTGATACATCATAGAAACTTACGATTGATTACAAATTGTAGATAAATTCATCCTCTATGAGCTCAGTTGCCTAAAATCCATCTTGAATCACTTTTCGCTATCATAGAACTGCCAAAACCGTTAATATGAGAAAAATATCTACAATTTCTGGATTTTTTTCAACAATAAAATCTCACTTTACGAACATATTTTTTCATGAATTGTTTACAGCAGATGAAATAGAAAATTCTATTGTACATTTCAAGATCATGTAATAATTTTTATAATAAGGGGTTACCGAGATACATAGCTTTGAATATAGAAATTGGCCATTTCTTATGTATTGAATATGAAGAAGTACCTACACTCAACAATAAATATTCTCTTATTCATCACCAAGACCAGCGGAGCCTGATATGTTGTGTCAAAAAAATAAGAATAACCTATTCTTGAAGTCAGCCATGACTTTAAAAATGAGTTGTCAAGATGGTTTGGTGACTGTAATTTCAAGTAACTCATTTAACCCGTAGAAAGGGGTCTCTGTGAGCCAACTCTTCGAGTTCACCCTGTGTATCAGTTGGGTAACACTATTAATTATTAAAACAACATTTATGCACTTCAGGATTATTTATATTCTCCAGCCACTCTCGGGCCATGTCACACACACAACAACTACCACTACTAACCCAATCATACAACATATGACACAACTTCCTCCTTTATAAAAACTGAGTACAATTAAGTATAAAGTATGTAAGAGCAAATATGATAATTGTTGAAAAGCACAGTATTAATTATTAATGTCCAAATATCAATTTTGCTGCAAGGAAAAAACAAAACTACACACAATTACATAATACAAAAATCAGACTATAAGTAAGTTACATAATGATTACAAAATAGACACAGTTAACAAATTAAACATAGTCTTGTAGGTATATAGGCTTTTTTATATGTCCACCCACTCTACTCATTGGCCCTGCAACTTCCTCAGGATGGTCAATCTCCCCTGAATGTAAATTCTGTGGGAATTGGCCATTTGACCCTTGTGGCAGATTGCCATCCGAAATTCGACCCATAGCATCATCACTACTGGTTTTGTACACCACTTTGTTCAACGATTTTATTAACATGCTTCTATTCCAGCGGTATTCCTTACCAACCTCATCCCCAACTATATAACTCCTAAGAGCATTAAGCTTATCGACAACTTCACCTGTCACCCATGTAGATTGAGACCCAAACTTTCTTATTAAAACATTACTCCCTCTCTCAAATTCAGGTAGAGAACAGGCTGATTTATGATAATGACGCTCATTTGTGTTGTTCCTACTAAATTTACACAATACTATAGGCTTCAAAAAAAGAGAACTTGTGGGTAATTTCGATTTGAGCATCCTATTCAGGAAAAGTTGAGCTGGGCTTGCATTCACTCTATTCAATGGAGAGTTTCTATACTCCAGAAAAAAATGCCAAGTCTTTGTGACTACTAGCAGAACGTCTCAACAAACTTTTAGAAATAGAAACTCCTTTCTCAGCAAGCCCATTACTACAAGCATAATAAGGACTACTTGTAATAGTTCAAAAATTTCATTCATGTGCAAAGGACTTGAGTTCACTACTAGAGAATGGTACATTATCTGAAAGAAAATAATCAGGAACACCAAAATGTGCAAAAAACATCTCCAACTTCTATCCAGTTGGAATAAGAATCAATAGCTGTGAGATAGCTTGCTCCACCAAAATCAAATAAATCACTTGATAACAGTTCCCAAGGACGGGAGGCTAGTGGATGACTCATTAACGGTTATTTTCTATTTCTAAATCTGAATTTATCACAAATTTTACAAGACAAAACATTTTCTATATCTGAATTCATATTAGGAACAAAATATTACGTGCCCTTGCTTTACAGTTATTTACTCCTAGATGAGCTTCATGAATCAAGTTTAACAAACATTGCTTAAGTTTTTCTGGAACTAATACTTTGAATCCAAAAACAACAATCCATCTTCATAAAATATTCCATCTCTGAGATTAAAATACAATCTTTCCTCTTTATTTGTTGAATTTTTCATGTCTGGCCACCCTTCTTGAACATACTCTTTCACCCTACTCAGAACTGGGTCACTGTCAGTAGCTAGCATATACTCTTGTTTCTTTTGCTCTGACATATTTAGATGATTACTCAAACTATGTATCACTACAGACTTGTCTAGAATACTTTCATTATCCACAGGAGTAACATTAGAAAACCTTGTTAATATATCTGCTAAAACATTGTCTTTACCTGGAAGATACTTAATATTCAAGTTGCAATTAAGAAGTTTTATTTTTTGCTTTTGAAATCGACCTGAAACATTGAACATACTTTTGTCCATTATGCCTATGATAGGTTTATGATCCAGTGTACACAGTTACTGCATTTTCATAATTATAATTATGATATTTTGACACAGCAAAAAAAATTGCAGCCATTTCTTTGTCTATGACTGGATATCGAGTTTCAGCATCAGTCAATGTTCTAGAACTGATTGCTACAGGATGCTTACCTATTTTGTATTAAACATGCTTCTAGAGCATAATTACTAGCATCTACAAATATGTCGACTGGAACATTAGGATCAAAAATTTTTATAATTGTAGCTTCCTGAATTTTATTTTTCAACTTTAAGTATGCCTCAGATTGGGAATGGGACCAATTTCACTCAACATTTTTCTCCAACAACTGACACAAAGGCGCAGTGAGATCTGACATATTTGGAATAAATTTCCCCTAAAAGTTAGCCACTCCCAACACAGACTGTAATTCCTTTTTGTTTTGAGGAACCTGCAAAGCAAGAATAGCCTCAACCCGTTCAGGGTTTGGTTGAACTCCTTTTTCAGAAAAAACTTGACCAAGATATTCAACAGTAGGCCTACTAACCTTAAACTGTAATTTATTGAGGGTTTGGTCATGCTCCTTTTCGCTCTCAGTTGCAATAATGAAATCAAAATTAATTTCTAAATTGGGAATGTCACCAAATACCTTATTATAATGCTGAAATATTTCTGGGCTAACACTCAACCAAATGGAGTGATAAATGTAGTAATGAGTCTACTTTCAACATCTAATTCTATGTGATGAAACCTATCTTTCATGTCAAGAACAGAAAAGTACCTCTTAATAATAACTCTAACTCGCCTGCTGATGGAATTGGATAGGGATTCATTTTCAGACATTTTTTCAAATGGCCTGGATCAAGACATAATCTAAGTGATTTGTCTGGCTTCTCTACGATTACAATATTGTTGACCCAATCCGTTGGATTATTAACAGGCTCTATGATTCCCTCACCCACTAACTTATCAAGTTTTGGTTTAATAGACTCTGGGACTCTACATACAGGATTTATTATAGGGATACTGTTTCCTTCAAGCTCTAACTTCAATTTGTCTGGGAACTTTCATACTCCTTCAAAGACTTCACTATTAGCCTCAATAAGCGATTTTTTACTGTCATAAGTGGATACAACCTGCTTTGGCTCAGCTGGCTTGATACTCCAGACTGTATGTACTACCATGGTTTTCCAACAAATCCAATCTTTTTATGAGGCCTAACTTCACACAAGTGTTCAAACCTAATAGGGGCATATTATCAGTATCAACAACCACAAATTCAATTGTACCATATCTATTCTTTACACAGGCATTCACTGTGACAGAGCCAGTACTGATAAATTCTTTGTTACAATAACTTAAAATTTTGAATGAGTTGGGCTCCAACCTAGCTTTCAGATTAAATATCTGAAAACATTTTAAAGGTAACACATTACATTGAGCACCTGAATCAAGCTTACAGACCAATTTATTGTACTAAAGTTTAATCATTTCTGTCCAAATTGACTGATCTGAATTACCACCAATTGTACCTATCAACCCAAAACTGTCCATGAGTAACATCCTCATCTGTATGACAATCATCAATGTTCTTTTTTGAACTTCTAAGTTGGCAAACAACAGAAAAATGGTTCTCGTTACCACAATTGTTGCATGATTTCCCAAACGTTGCACACTCACGAAATCCATGTGTTCTATTACATTTATCACAATGAAATAACTTGCCAGATCCTGTGTTTGGCACTGATCTTTTAGACTGGGTCTTCACAATTTCCTGTTCAACATTATTATAACATCTGCCAGATCTGAATAGTCTATTTAATTCGCAAATTTCACTTGTAGTTTCTTGCACAATTTGAATTTGAAATAATTTTAAATAATTTTCCTCACAAAATTCGCACTGCATTGCCAGTATAGAAAATCAAATCAGTAGAGAAATGTTCAAAGGACTCACCTTGCTGTTGGCGGCGCGAAAAAAACTGGACCCCATTGTAGGTTATATTTTTTCGGGGCTCACAAAACCTATCAAATGCCTCAAGTACTTTTTCAAAAGATTTCCTGTCTTTTTCCGAAAGTTCGAATGTATTAAAAGCTTCATCACCTACACAGTTCAGTAACACAGTCCACTGTCTGACGCTGTTGGAAAAATTTGAAAATTTTGTTTGAAAAGCCTCCAATTATTTGCTATGTCATCATTCAAAATAAGGTCTTTTGGTGGTTTGAACTTAATTCTGGTACCTTGGAATACTCACTACTTACTATTTAACAGTACACACGATTTACATGGCTACCAAGAATGTAGGTTAGGATGACATGACAATGTAATCCAACTATCCGAGACTATTGTAACTGTATCATACATTTAAAGAAAAGATAACGACTTCTGACACCATTTATCAATTGGGTAACACTATTAATTATTGAAACAACATTTATGTACTTCAGGATTATTTATATTCTCCAGCCACTCTCGGGCCATGTTACACACACAACAACTACCACTGCCAACCCAATCATACAACATAATGATACACCCTGAATGCTCGGGTACTTACTTGGGGCAGTCAAATGTTTAGACAGCTCGTTATAATTTTTTAGAGTTATAATAGGAAATAATGAGTCTCTTGACCTACTCTGCAACAAGGCATGTCAATCATACTTGATTCTTGATGGCTTCATCTTCGACAAACAGTGCTGGAAAGATTGCATCACATGTGGGTCTAGACGATGTTGCCCGAATTATCCTCAAAATACTCATTGAGCAAGTAATAATGATAATAAGGTGTTCCTGTTCATGGCGTGGTCATGCTACATAGGCATGTCCACAAGTGAAAAAGTAGTAATCTCTGCCGACAAGCCATGACTTGTTACTAGTTTTTTTCTTCTAAAGCTGCTATCATTCAGGTACTTCTCCACAGCTGGCAGTCTGTTGAACCTTGATGTTACTTAGTTACTTCCGAGGTCCTGGGATCGGGGAATTGTCAATGGACTATGATCTCCTCTGTCAGGGTTGTCAAGAAGGTGTATAGAGTATCTTGCACTATAAGGTATAAACTTAGTACAGTCTTGCAATGAGGTATTTTTTCAGCTGTCTGTGGAATGTTGTCTGTGAATCCCTTAAATTCTTTAGGCTATCTGGTAAATAGTTGAAAAAATGTGATCCTGCATAGGTAGGTCTGTTCTTGAATTTGGTGAGCCTGTGCTGAAGGTTCAGCTGACTGTTCAGTTTGCTTCTTGTGTTTTGTGTGTGTGTGTGTGTGTGTGTGTTGTCTATTTCTGAGATTCGGTCTTGAGTCTATGGTAAGGATTATGGTTTCAAGTATGTAGATTGAGACCACTGTAAGCAGTTTGCTTTCCACAAGAATAATGGTCCACAGTGCTCAAGTGCATCTCTTCTTAGGATGGTTTGCAAGGTTTTTTCTGACTTAGTAGAACTCTGTCCATCTGCACCTGTGCTGAAGCTCCCCAGGCAACACTAAAATATCGCAGCTGTGAGGCAAATAGGGCATGATAGGCGATAAATGTGGTACTGTCATCAGTAGTACATCTTATTCTATGAAGTACATATGGATGGACATATACACCTGGACATAAGTCCAGGTTCTTGTCCATCATGATACCATATATGCATTGGTCACATTGTCTATATTGAATATCTGTCTCTTTGGTGTGAATTTTATATTCACTGTTTTGTCTTTATTGATCGATAGCTTCAGTTTCCTACTTATATTTGTGACCATTTCAAGTGCCGAGCTTATATCATTGATTTCAGATTCTCTGGCTGATGGGATTATTATGGTGGTATCCTCTGCAAATAGTAAACATTTTTGGTCCTTGAGATTATTTGGGAAATCTTCTATGTAAATGAGAAAGAACAAGGGTTGTAGGATTAACCCTTGAGGAATACCTCTAGACATTTTGCAAAGTGATGATTTGGCACTAGTCAAGGCTGTATGCTGCTGGTAACCAATTTCAACATATTGATACCTGTCAGTGAAATAGTTTTGGATCTATTTTCTGACTTGGCCCTGAATGTTCAGGTGTTTCAATTTTTTGATTAGGATTTATTAGTCTAAATTATTGAATGCCTTTTGCAAGTTCAAAGTTATAGTTCTGGGGTAACCTTTTTAGGTACCAATATTGTAAAGGTAACACCTTTTTAAAAAGAAAACTTTATTTCCAAACATATAATATTATAATATACTGATATGAAGTTTGTAATAATTTTAGCATACAAACAAATATTTTATATATTGATCAAATGTCTGGTTGAGGTATTAAATTTAGTACTCTATATGCTTCCTCATCTGAGCTTAGACCTTCTAATCTATTTCAAATCTTAGACCAGTTATAGAATAGACATGCTGGGAAGTCTAGCCTCTGAAGCCAACATCTACTGCCAAATCCACCCATCTTGACGTCACAACAGTGATGTCACGCATTGTATGGAAAACTTTCAGATTTGTGTCTATTTCAGATTCATGGTGTTTTTAGGTTATTTCTAGCTATGGGAACAATATAGGTTAAGTTATAATGTGTTATGTGATATCGGCTTCAAAGTTATAATGTGTTTTGAAAATAATAAGGTACGGTAGCCTACAAAACTAATTTATTGTCATGCTGCAATGAGTTCACTTACATCATAACCAAGGATAATATTAGTTACAACTTACAATATTTATGTGTATAAATTTCAACTTATGCATGAAAAGATATTCACTTTTTTCCCTAAAAATTTCAGTGCAATTATATGCTGCGCAGGAAATTACCATTTTCATAAATAATAATTAAATAAATAACAATCTGCTATCGAAAACAATGTTTAACAACAATGTAAGTTAAACACCACAAACACTTACACAACAAACTCAAAAAAGTTTTCTATAATTTCTATACGATGCGTGACGTCACTGTTGTGACGTCAAGATGGGTGGATTTGGCACTAGATGTTGGCTTCATCGACTTTCAGTATGAATATACAATGGGCCGTGTCTATTCTATAACTGGTCTAAGTTTGAAATGTAAGTTTTTAAAATGGAGATGCTTCCCATGTTATTTAAATGGAGTTACTTTTACGCTCTAGTGAGTTTTTCTGTTTTTTCTTCCCGAGAGCAAAAAAGTTATACTTCAGTATTATGTTACAGGGAGTAAAGTTAGCACTTTGGACAGTAGGTGGAGGAAATAGTTATTTGTATATCTAGAGTGAAAAGTACGACTTTTTCTCCCTGAGGGAAAAGTTTAAGCCTGAGGCAAAGCCGAGGGCAACAATTTTCCCGAGGGAGAAAAAGTATTTTTCACTCGTGATGTACACAACATTTTTCCTCCATCTACATTTTTTTATAGAAACTGCAAATAAAATCATTTTAATAACTTACGTATTGGTGACAATGTTTCCTAACAACATAACCTAATATCTAAAACTTTAAAACCGGCCGTCTGATTGGCACTGCCGATTGCGCTATCTATCGGCTAAAGTTGTAACAATCAGCTGGGTGTTTACCAAAAATGGCTGACTCCAGATCACGCGGTTCAGATTTGAATTGCAGATCAAAAATATTTGTTGGCTGGTATTTTGAATAGAATAAGATATTTTTAAAATTGTATAAATTTTTATCGTCTACTTATATTAAGAATATAATATCATACAAACATATATTTCAGGAGTTGATCAAATTTCTGGTTGTGGTATTGAATTCAGTTGACTCAATGACAGACACCTCTTTATGCTTTCTCATCTGTGCTTAGACCTTCTAACCTATTATAATGTAAGTTTTTAAAATAGAGATGCTTCCCATGTTATTTAAATGGAGTCACTTTTACTCCCTAGGGAGTTTTTCTGTTTTTTACTACCGAGGGCGAAAAAGTGACACTTTAGTATTATGTTTCAGGGAGTAAAGTACTTTAGCCAGTAGGTGGAGGAAAAAATTATTTTTGTTATTACCTTATGTTAATAACATTAAGTCATTAACATTATGTTAATAACATTTTCTTTTGGCTGCTAGTTTTGTTATCAACAAAAGTTAATAACTTGGTCACGTGCTTCGTCAGCTGCTGTAGTTGGTAGGGAATACTGGCACGAACTGTATAGCAGTTTGCTGGGTGAGGGGGTTGCGGGGAATATAGGAATCTGTTATTAACAAAAGTTAATGCGCTGAAAGAGGCTATTTACTTTTGTTATCAACTTTTGTTAATAACGGTTTCAAGTTGTGAAGTTAACAATTTCTTATTAATAGCATTAATGCTCCCAATTCAAATAATGCTGACACATTGATTTGAATCTTACTATAATTTGTTTACATTAGATCAGATGAAGATCATAATGTTAATTATCACACCTGTTTTAATTTGAATTATTTTGAAGACAGTTTAATAACATAACACATTTCCTTTGATCTTTACCGACTTTTGATGGATAACATAAATCTTGTTAATAACAAGGAATTGCCTGCTAAAAACACGAGTTATTAACTTTTGTTGGGAGAAAATTTTGTCGATTCAGTCAAGTTGTTAACTTTTTGTTGATAAATCGTATTATTAACTCCGGTGTAAACGCAGCTTACAGCTTTATTCACACCAAACTATTTTGTTCTGCAGAGAGGCAGAGCAACAGAGCACAGATATCTGAGCGTCAACAGAGTTTGTATTCACATCAAAAAACATTTATGGGCCGATAGAGCTCTTCGCTCTGCTCTCAGTTGCGCTCTGGCCAAGAAAAGATTATGTCAAACCAGTCTGTGCCGTGTTAATACACGGCATTCATTTATAAATTCATTTTATAAAAGTGTTCCTTGGCTCAATAGGGGCAACGATGATAGCAGTGACGATGATCTTCTTCTGCTATACTCTTGTAGTAGTTGTGGTTGATCTCATTGGGTGCACCCAAGAAATAAGAAAAGAAAAATTTATGGCGAGTTCCATCACTTGATGCGAGATCTCCACGCTGATGAAGACAAATTTAGTGGGTACTTCAATGAAGGGGGACCAATTTACAAATTTAGGGGGACCAATTCAGTGAAGTTTTATAATTTATTAATGATAAAATAAAAAAAGAAGATATCAACTACAGAGAATCTATAAGTAGCAGAGAATGACTAGCTGTCTGCTTAAGGTGCAGACAAAATAGTGATGATAGTATATTGATAGTTACTGTTCATTTATCATTGTATTTATTATATGCTAGAAGTAAATATATTATTGAAACATTTTTTTTGCATTGTTTGTTATATGATAGAAAAATTATATACAATCTCTCATACTCAATCTATACTTTAGGAGTAATATTTCTCTAAATTTTCCTAATTAATCCACTGTATTGTAGTATGAAGTAATACGTAGTGAGTTTCTCGATTGTTTGAATTAATTGGGTATTAGTAGTTCATAATGATCGCAGCAGTCAACAAGTAATTGCTGACTAGCCTGCAATGTCAATTGCCTGTAATGACTAGTCATATTCAACATATATTTTCCGTGAACTGTTATAATAGTATTGTATTATAACTTATAACTATAACTATACGTATTATAACTCATTATAATACAATTATAATAATAATGAAAAACTTTCATATGAAGAAAATTACATACAGTTGAATATGTGATTTTATTATATCTATCGTTAGATACCATTCAGACCTGATACAATAGACTATTTCAGGCTGTATCGATCTCCATGACATTTAAAGGAACGAATAATCGAAATATATCAGACCCCATCTAACATAAATTACTGTGAATATATATTTCTTGTAAATTTTTAATTACAATATAAATTAAAATTAATAGCGCCCTTTTAATATATATTTTACTACAACATGTTTTGAAATCTTCAGAGTCATTCTCAAGTGATTCAAACTCAAAATGACTCTTAAGAGTTCAGAACATGATGTGTTAAAATACATATCAATTGAGTGCTACAATTTTTAATTTCTATTGTACTGTACATACCAGTAGCCCTAAAGAGCAAAGTTAAGCTTCAACAATTAGTGACTAGAAGCACAGCACGGTCAGCTACAGCCGAGGCAACAGAGCAGACTGATTTTGATTTTGTTCTAGTGAAGTTCTCTTGTCGTTGAATAAGTCAGAACAAGTGATTTCATTGAATTCTTCTAATAAGTGGAAAAATGTAATTTGATTGTGCCAACAGTCAGCAGCAGTCGGCAAGATAAAAAGAGAAGAATAGTCAAAATAAATCATACAATATTAGGATCATATTTCAGTAATTAAAACCATTTCCACTTCAATAGCATGCCTACCAACTTCAGAATTATAAAAATACCTTTGTTCTGAGCAAATTTCTCTATTTTAGGTACCTAATGTTAAGAAGGCATTTCTTAAGATCTATGCCTCATTTTTCATTTTTTTAAGCAAACGCGAGCCAAATTATTAATTACAATGCGCTGAATCCGAATCTGAAATTATAATTTTTCTATCTCCATTTTTACGCGATTAAGGTTTTTGATGAGAGAACTTTATCGAAAACGTCCGCTCGGATGCCTGGAGAAAATCGCTCCCAGATCGATTCGAAAACATCTGCATGCCAGCAGAGTTTTCTCGGAAACGTCGGCTGGCCGATATCGGCTGATGAACAGAGTGCGATGTGCATTGCTTAAGCCGGCACAGACAGATCTTTTTCAATCCATCCATCCACAGACTCTGCAGAGCTGCCGAGTTTGGTGTAAATACTACTTAAGAGTGAAGCTCGTTTTGTTGATAACAAAACTAGCAGACAAAAGAAAATGTTATTAACATACGTTAAATGACTTTTGTTATTAACATCAAGTAATAACAAAAATGCTGTGAAAACGTACCTATAGTTTGTTTACATTAGATCAGATGAAGATCATTTTGTTAATGATCACATCTGCTCGTTCAATAAATCATTGCAATTGTTTATTTTTCTATAAAAGGCTAAGCCCCTACAGACTGAAATCACACCACAGCCCAAACTACTGAGCCTACAAACTTGAAATTTTGCACAATTGTTTATGATAGCCTCAAAACATCCACTAAGAAAGGATTTTCAGAAATTTGCCCCCCTGAGGGAGCTGGAGTCCCCCAAAAATTTTGTACTTTTTAACCGCTCATTGCACAGCAAAGTCATGAGGAACTTTTTTGTTCAGCTACAAAAAAAATTAGATCTAAGCAGAAAAATTCTGACCAGAAGCAGAGAGGGGTCCAGGAGAGGGCATTTTTTGAAAATGTTCATGTAAAATTACACTACAGCTCAAACTAATTGGCCTACAGACTTAAAACTCTGCACAAATATTCTTCAAACTTGCTAGACGCGCACTAAGAACGGATTTTGAAATATTTTGCCTCTAAGGGTTTCAAAGGATGAAAAAGGATCCTATTTAGTAAGGTTATGAACATGGTAAGGTGAATGCCATATATGGAACTGAGATAATTGACACATGATATTCTAACATATGTTGTATTCATTGGAAAGCTTAAAATAATTTTATCCAAAGACCTTAAAGAGATATAGACCCACAATGCCTATGCCTTCCCAATGATAGCTCTTACTTGAAATTGAAGGCCGCCATTGGGGTATTTTAGCACGAGATATTATATCTATATATTTGTAATACTATAGATTACAAAGGCATTGGTATGTAATAATCTTATAGGTTGCCCCCTCAATGGCCGATTTCAATTCCAAGTACGACACTAGCGCTGCATGTGAGTCTATGCATCTTTAAGGTCTTTGATTTTATCAATCAGCTGAACGAATTTAATTTCCCATGAATCAAAAGCGCCTGCACTTGTCCTATCATTGTTAAAGTTAAAAATTGTAAATATCTAGGTATCTATATAGATGAGAACCTGAAATGGGATATCCATATTAAATTCGTTTGCAGAAGGATGAAATACCTCTCTTACAAATTTTATGCAACTAGAAAAATTCTGAATCCAACTCATCTTAAAATCCTTTATTTTGCTATAGTACAGTCTATAATGCAATACGGAGTAGCAGAATGGGAAGGGTGTTATAATTCCCATTTGGAAGATCTATTCATAATGCAAAAATAATAATTAAATCTATTTTAAATAAACCGAGATTTTCCCCGACTGACCTTATATTTGATGAATTCAAGGTTTTGACAGTTGGACAGTTATATGCTTGAAATGTAATTAAATATTTAATAAAAAATAGAACCAATTTGCCATGCACCAATAACGCATTAAATAGACATTAAAGCTTGAGACCTCCTTCAGTTAAGTATTTGATATATAATACTAATGTTGAAACAATCAGACGGCAACTTATTTATCTAAGTACTATAATAATCAATAAAATTCCGGATCATCATCTCAACAATGCTAGAATTACAAAGAAAATGAATCAGGAAATCTTTAATTGAATAAAAAGCAATTATTTTTTTATTCTTCAAATTATTGTAACCGTTATCTTTATTGTTATTCCACATACTATCTTCCCTTTCTTCAGCCTTGCCTATCTAACTACCTTCTTTCTCTTCCCTATCACACACTCCTCCCTTTCAGTTTTACCATGCCTGCCTTTTACATGGGAAACCATAGTTGGCAAGGTATTTTCCCCCTCTTTCTTCCAGCACTCATCATTTTAGCAATATTGTCTTTAATGTGTTAATATCATTGTTACTGTTATTGATTTATTTTATATCGCATTTTCTCATTGTATTTTTGTGTGTTGTGAATAAATTGAATCGAAAATCACCTATGACATAAAATATGAGCCATTTTCCCCCACAATATTTACTAGATGATGAGAGAATTTATGAATTTCTAAAATTTTATAGAAATATGAATGAAATTAAATAAAATATGAATGAAATATAAATATTAAATGAAATATGAATGAAAACAGCTGTAGTTTTCTGTAAAGTGTCAAGTTTTTAGCTCAAAAATTTCTAGTTTCATTCAAAATTTAGACTTTTTGAATAATTACTAAGACACTGTTCTAGATTTTTTATTTTAGACTCTAATAGTACCTATTTGATTCAAAATTTACTCGTTTATCTGAGTATTGAAGTGCGTAAATTGTATTTTAAAAAGTGAAAGTGACATAACCAACATTTTGATTTGGACAATATAGTATAAATTGGAAATGGGACAGTTTTGGGCATGAGCCTGTTGTGCCTTTCCTCATGTTAGGTATTATTTGTACACAATGTGAATAAATAAATAAATAAATAAATTAATTAATTAGAAAAGCCTTACTTTTGATTTAAATGTGCAATAAAAGAATTTTCTCTTTTGAATAATCAAATAATACACATTACAGGGGAATTTGGGCAAACATTAAATATACTAGTGTAGTAGATGGTGGGAAAATGTAGTAGAATATTTGTATTATTATGTAGTTGATACTATATTAATACTTGCATTATCTCTATCTTCTTCTTCTTCTTCTTTTTTTTCTTCTTCTCTATATCTATAAAAGGCCAAGCCCCTACAGACTGAAATCACACCACAGCCCAAACTACTGAGCCTACAAACTTGAAATTTTGCACAATAGTTTATGATAGCCTAAAACATCCACTAAGAAAGGATTTTCAGAAATTTGCCCCCCTGAGGGAGCTGGGGCCCCCCAAAAATTTTGTACTTTTTAACCGCTCATTGCACAGCAAAGTCATGAGGAACTTTTTTGTTCAGCTACAAAAAAAAAATTAGATCTAAGCAGAAAAATTCTGACTAGAAGCAGAGAGGGGTCCAGGAGAGGGCATTTTTTGAAAATGTTCATGTAAAATTACACTACAGCTCAAACTAATTGGCCTACAGACTTAAAACTCTGCACAAATATTCTTCAAACATGCTAGACGCGCACTAAGAACGGTTTTTGAAATATTTTGCCTCTAAGGGTTTCAAAGGATGAAAAAATATCCTATTTAGTAAGGTTATGAACATGGTAAGGTGAATGGCATATATGGAACTGAGATAATTGACACATGATATTCTAACATATGTTGTATTCATTGAAAAGCTTAAAATAATTTTATCAATCAGCTGATCAAATTTAATTTTCCATGAATCGAAAGCGTGAGCTTGCCACGTGTTTGTTCTATTGTTGTATGCTTGGCCAGTCCTGTTTGCGCCTTCTATCAGCTGTATATGGAGTCTCATACATTCCGATTAGAACAGAGCACAGAGATTTTCTTTGGTTAGGAGTTTGTTGATAATTCTTTTTTCAAATTCAAATTTTATTGCAAATAAAAATCACATTGACAAATTTCTTAATAGACAACAAGATCACAAAAACAAGATGTCAAACATAAACCTACATTTATTTGTAGCACGGCCAGAAAAAGACAAACTTGAGTAGGTACTAGCCGTGAGTTCATTCAATATAACTTATATTCTCGTGTTAATATTTTGTGAACAAAAAGTACGAGTGGATGAGAGATGTGAGTAATTTCTTATATTTCATCTAAATGGTTATTCTTATTCTAGTAGTCGGGGTCACTTCAATCAAAGTTTTTTATTTTGTAGCTAATAAATTTCATAGGTATTGATTGTCCATAATGTATCCAGTGTCCATAATGTAAGTGATTCAACTACTCAATATCAATGGCTTACAAGTCCTCCATAGAATTTATAGTATTCCTGGTGATTGAGCCTGTCTTTTTTCAGCGTTGACTATTATGGCTGCTGCCATATAGAAGGACCTGCTTATGAGCAGAAAACTACAGACAGACAGACTATTAATAATAAAGCTTTATTTACAACTAGCTTACCTGGCGAACTTCATCCCGCCAAAAAGTCAATGTATCTCATGTCACACTTTACTTTATTTGGTGAAGTATGAAATTTATCTGACAATCAATATTTTCATTTACATCTAAACATATTCTTCTGAATCAATTGGTTGTAATATATAACAGTAAAGTGTTGAATTAAAAAAAAAAAATAGATAGGATAAATCAGTGTTTCAAAGATGAGTTCAATGTTTTCATAGTTGTTGATTGTCAATAGATGGTCCAGGAAATATGTGATGTACGATGAATCACCAGGAATTACATATTCTTTTCATCTTCCATTTTAGGATGAATATAAGCTAAGCTAAATTCAGAAAAATTGTAAATTATTCTGACATTCTTCAGTAATAATAAATGCAATATGAACAACTCTCTTCCACGAGGTGAATAATTTTTTCCAACATGTTCCGGTAACTCAATGATTGGGGAGTGATAATTATTTGTGTAGGTCTTCCAAGGAACCATTATCTACAGCTTGTACCAATCAACTACACTTGACACTACATGATCATCTTTCCGTTCTTCGGTAGCCTCTAGGCCGACAATTTCGAAAACATAGGTCTGTAAAATGGATCAATAAATAATCATTATTAGCCACCCTATTAAAATTTCTGGTCAGAAACCATCTCCAATATTCACACAACATATTCCCAAAGTTTCATGCCGTGATGTCAAGTATTTTTCAAGTCATAGGGAACAAACACACAGACATTCATTTTTATATATATAGAAGATAGAAGATTTCATTCGTCTCAAACAAAAGCCTCTCTAAATGGAGGTACGAGAATTGGAGGTACTTCTGGCGCTATGAATTCTGGCGCTATCATAGTTTCACAACTATTCTGTTCCACACTCCTATCTATCTCTTGCAGTCGTTAACCATATCTATAATAAAATAAAGAGTTGGCTTATACACGTACGGGATAGGAAAATTATGTTTGACGCATCATCACGTCTGAACTACTGGACTAATTAACTTGAAATTTTGCATATAGGCTAGATTCTTAATTAACCAAGGATGGTTATAGGCCTATTTTAAATTCTTCAAAATTTCATTACGTCAAGTTTTCAGATTAACAAGGTTGAAAATAGCTCCTTGCGAAGCACGGGTTCCTGCTAGTTCATTTTATTGCTCAGTGAAACCTGCTTGTATTTCTCAACTTTTAACATTTATTATTTGATGTTGAGCATGCACTGTAAAATGTCTTTTCATTTCTGTCAAGGTATTGTCTACAAAAATCAGAATATATTACTTTTGTAAATAATATCAAATTCACAGATGAGGTTCTAGAATGGAATAGAATAATATCAATTGATAACACGGAGATGAATAAATTCAAATAAATTTTATTTAGCAAAAATATAATATCATTTGCTACAACTGTATTTGCTTACATCCTAATACCTGTCTACAGACAGTTGTTTCATACACTTGAATACTTGACTAAGATGAAATACTAACTTACAATGCATTTTCAGTTTTCTCAAACGCGATTCTTATATTGCCAATCATTATCCTGTTAGTGTCATCCCTCTCTAATCCACCATAGAATGGTAACAAAACACGATATCAATTTCATCCACCGTCCTCAGTAACTTAATCTGAAAAAATAAATTGATATCAGTACCTGAAATTTAATATAATTTTCTTTTATCTCGGCAGCCACCAACATAATTGTGACATTAATTGCATCAAAATTGTATTCCAAGAGCAGTATACCACGACTTAGACAAGTTGCTAACATTCATTATCATTGAATGGAAAGTGGATGCCGTTTCAGTCGTGAATGCAAAGAATGGATTCTCCAAAACTTGAAAGTAGACTTTAAAATTTCAATACTAGGGACATCATGGCAAATGCTCTCATGTTTAATCTACAAACATCATATAACAAATGATTATTATGCCTGTTGCTATGTTATACTTGTTAAATTGAATAAAATTTTGTCTGAATGCTCTTTATGGGTGGAGTTAACTTCATTGTATATGAGTACTAAATTTCTAAAGAATTGCCAAGTGTTCTGTTCTAAAAGAACACTTCCAACTACATGAGTGTAAACCTTTTGATCAAACTTGTGATTCAGCCGCCTTCATTAAGCAATTCTACCATGAGTTTTATTTAAGAGTTTTCCTCTCACATAGAGCATTCATTTTATAGTGTGATTCACGTTAAAAAGTCAGTGGAAAAGATAGAGTTACAGTGCCATGTCTTGCATTTCTAGAGTAGATAGTATGATTAAAGTCATCCCATTATAGGCCTATCTGATATAATATCAATGTTTGAGTATTCTTAATAAATTTGTAATAATTGAATAAATTATCATATTCTATTCATTAAGAAAGAAATTAAAGTGAGATTGAATATTTTGTGAGTTCATTACATTTTTTCATTGCATAAAAGCAATTTGGCATGACGCACGCCAAATCTTGGCATCAGCAAGCATGTAGCTTGAAAACAATGCATTTCAGCGAGTAAGCATGTAGCTTGGAAACAATGCATTTCAGCGACATGACTAACTTAACAAAAATGAAGCTAGATAAATTTCCTACAAGTTTTATTCAGTAGAGGTTTGTTATATCTCCTTTAGTTCTAGAGATATTCACTTTTAAAAGTGTAAAAGTTTTGAAAATGCAGTTTTTCTTCCAACTTTTCGCTCTTTCAGAGGTTATTACTCAACAACAATGCATCGAAAGAATAAGTATTGTACGTTGGGTTGTAGAGGATTCAATTCTCTTTAATTTGATGTAATATGACACCATTCTATGTTTTCCATCAATAGTTATAGCAGCTTTAGTGTTGAGTGTGAAGTTTTTTTAAGTTTGTTAGATTACATGAAAACATCGAGACAGTGAGAGCTTCAATTTTACAATTTCCAAGGCGTTCAGAACGCAAACATGCATCAGCCCTTGGACATTCAGATCGTTCTGTGAGGAGGATTCTTCACGAAGACCTTAATTTCCATCCATACAAGATAGACATAATTTAAAAAATGGCTGTTTCGAAGGAATATTTTATTTTAGATTAGAGTCGATTTGCAAGAACAGTCCGAAGACCTTACAAGATTTGAAGAACAAAGTACAGATAGAAATTGCTAGAATTACTCCTGCAATGTTTGAAAGGGTGATATCAAATACTAGAAATACGTACTAGTCCAGTCAAATGGTCGTTTTTCAGGGAACAGCCCCGAAAGAATTTTTCTCGACGGTTCTATATGTATTTTGGGGCGCTGAATACGAATCTGAAATTTGCTGACACGCCAGAGGGCGGCTTCACCCCCAAAACCCCCAAAATTTCGGACTTTTTCAATTTTCTCATTTTATCTCGTGAACCTTGAGATTCTCAAGAAAAATCATTATCGACGAAATTAAAGAGAGTAAAATTTCAAATAAATTAAGTGGTCGCGCAGGATTCTACCACATTTGGTTCCGGAGCTACGAATTTTCAAAAAAGGGGTATTTTTTAAGGGGTTCTCGAAATTATACAAACCTACCACTTCTACCCTATACAACATGGATATTTTTCTAGTATAGAAAGAAACCACACATCACGTGGAAGAACAATTCATTATGAACAGGATTCCTTAGGAATTTTCGAATTTAGTAGTGGTGGGAGGGGGGATATACCCAAAAATAGAAAATCATGTCCTACAGCCAAAATACAAATTTTTCATTATAGTACCTTTTCAAGGCCTTCCTAACAAGAAAATACATATTTCGGCTGAAATCATATCACGCGGGTTATTTTCTATGAGAATCACCCGTTAGAAACATTTAATTTCAGTATTTCCTAGTGGGGGGTACGTCATAAGGATACGTCAAAGATCAAAACTTTAAACACTTATAACTTTCGACAGAATGATCAGATCTCCTCGTACTACAGTTCATTCTTCTCAGCTCGTCAAGGCGGCTCAAAACTGTGTATCTCGGTAACCCGAAATGATAAAAAATTTCACTTGGTCGTGATTTGAAGAACAGAATCTCCTCTTTCATGTGAGGTAAATAAATTTTGTAAAAATGTAATCGAGAGGTAAGATACGTTTTATTCAAAAAATCGAAAAATTTGCGATATTTTCCTCATTTTCACAGTCTCGACAGTTTTTCGATAATAAACAGTCATGCAAGATGGGTTTAATGCAACGTAGCTTATAGAGCATGTAATTCTCTTTCATTTGATACCAATTGCAATTTTCTATCATGTATCTTACTCGTTTTAGAGACTCTTGAATAACAGTAAAATCGCAGAAAAAATGAGAAAATGAAAATTATCATTTTTTCAATTAGCTGTAACTTTTGAACGGTAGCCTACCGTACTGAAAACAGGAAAACGATTCATGGGGGCGGAAAGAGGAGGAAATTCTCTACAACCTTGACTACTTTTTCGATTTTTTAACTGAAGTGTTTCACAAGATACGCAACTCTGAATATGCGAAAACATTTTGATACGTTAATCATTTCCACAGTCTCGTATAATCAAAGTTACGTATCTTGTTGAACACTTTAGTTAAAAAATCGAAAAAGTAGTCAAGGTTGTAGAGAATTTCCTCCTCTTTCGAAAAAGTCCGAAATTTTGGGGGTTTTGGGGGTGAAGCCGCCGTCTGGCGGCTCTCGTGTCAGCAAATTTCAGATTCGAATTCAGCGCCCCAAAATAAATATAGAACCGTTGAGAGAAATTCTTTCGGGGCTGTTTCCTGAAAAACGACCATTTGACTGGACTATACCCTAAGGGCCGGTTTCCGAGCTCGGGATTTATGTAAGTTCTAGACTTTAAACAGCTGGAGTCAGAAAATTCGGCTTTCCGAAACGGGGCATAGTTAAAGCAAAATAAATCTTTATTTTCTCATTTCTATAATTGGAAACGTTTTTCCTTGACGAAATAAAACATTCCTAAATAATTAAAAGTAGCTGAAATTTTACACTATTTTCTCTTCATTTTACTCAATTTTCTAGTTTTCGAAATTTTTAAACGTGACTGACTACGACTACGCTCCGTTTCGGAAAGCCAATTTTCTGACTCCAGTTGTTTAAAGTCTAGAACTTGGACTAAATCTCGCGCTCGGAAAACGGCCCTAAGTGTATCCAGAGTAGGGAACGTCACCTCCATTACATACTCTTCAAAACTACATGAAACAAAACTTTAAAAACATACTAACATCTCGATAATAGAATAAAAGTTTTCTGACTCTAACAATACGTTTTATAAAGTTTTGAAAAAAGGGAGGTTAGTATTATTATGATAGTCACATATTAAAAATGAACGTCATTATTGGTATTTCAACTGGCAAAGAAAGCTTGATTTCCATCATCAACTTGGTTGAATCTTCAAAATTATAATATTTGGAAGATTGAGAGTTGAGATTTAGGATTCAACGCATGCTGATTACAATAAAGAGTAAATTGATAGTTCAAAACAGTGCCAATTCACAATATCGCCCAGGGATTGAATTTATCTGTTGAGATATTCACACATTCAGAAAGAAACCATTTTTTACAAAAAGGGTCACAAAGAATCGCTTTCTCATTTTCTATTATGGGAATATTACACAGACTTCACCCACTGCCATATTGAATCGATAGATACAATGTATTTAAATAGCTACATTCCATAGGTACTGCAATTCTTCCAATATAGAAACAAAGATAATAAAAATGAAACATTTTTATTTGCAGATTCAAAACTGATGTCGTCAAACACTTGATCCACAATGTGCTGGACGAGGAGTTACGAGGCCAGGAGTATACAGCGGACAGAGCTGATATATGGGCTGAGAAAATTTCAAATAGTATAAAAAATCAATTGAAAGGTACAGAAGGAAACATAATATTATCAATATATTATACTTTATCTCTCAATAATACTCTATTTCACCAGATTCGACGACGCCGAATGGCTTGAATGGGAATGCTGTATTGCTTCTTTACTACTATCACTCTTGAATTACATGGCACAAGCTGGGTTTTTTGGTGCTAAATTTGCAATTTCTGTTCAACAAGGCCTGTCGGCTCTGTCCGCGGCACAGTGAGTTAAGCGACTTGCAAACTAAGCTTCAATTTTATCTTTTTCAATTTTCAATTAGAATAACGCGAGCAGCAGATACCTTATAACATAGTTTAGATTTTAGAATAATGTCGCCAAACTCTTTTTGACTCTTATCTTAAATCTAAGATTCAGATTATCTTAACATCCATCTAACAAAACAGAAGTTTAAAGATTCTAATCAGAGTGTAACCGCCCCCAGTGGGGGTTAAGAGGGATCTCTAAAATACTAAAGGGCGATTCATGGGACTTAATTAACAACAAACTTTTGCGTTCTATTAAACTTCTAAATTTTATTGAATGGATTAATCTAATTTAAATTTGAACAACAAATAATCAGTATCGTTTCATTTCACATTCTATAAAACTGCCTGTAAGATTTTTTTAACTGTTCGTCTGGAATTCTAACTGTTTACGATAGTAGCGTGAACTTTACACATTTCTCTACTTCAAATGAATAATTTAGGACTCGGTCATTCAAGGGTTTTCAGCATGAGCTAGGAAATTTAATGGCACTAACAATCGTTCAATTTATAAATCCACCTCTACTTAGAAATTTTCACTACACTGAATACTCTCGGATAACTTACTAATTTAAACAAACATTCACACATCCACTTCAAATAATTAGTAAACTATTTCAACATAACTCATGGCGAAAAATAATACATATTACCAAACTTAAACAGCAAACAAATTCAACACACTCGTTAATTTTGAGCCCTCGAGGACCGAGGCTACCTCTGGATTTTAAATGTGAATTCGGCCGTGGCTTGATTGAACTGAACTTTTCCACGCAAATTATGTTCCCCTTCCACTAACGAGACGACGGTCCACGTGGAGACAGAGCAGAATTCTGTGAGAAAGGAAAATGCAAGTTTGAAATATTCCCAAATACTCGTGTTTTTTCCATCGCTAATAGAAATACAGTTCCGTGAGAATACTTCAACCCTGCATAAAATTTGAGTCTTCCCGGACGCAAGTTAGCAAAATCTTAATGTGAGAGAATTATTTTTCAACAGAAAAATAAATTTCTCACGATAAAAATTCACACAGAAAATTAAAAGATTACTAGAGTCTGATTGGAAAAGTCCCAATTCTATACCTTTTTAAATTAACTCAATCAATGAATTTATTCCAATATCATAACTATTACAAAACATTTTCGATGCAGAAATTGTTTTTAGATGCAAAGTTGGCATCATCTCACTTAAACACATCTGATAATTTTAGAGAAAATAAACTTTGTAATGTTTTATTGAACAGTGCTACTGAAATTTATAAGCTTGTATCAAACTAGAATAATTCTGTAAGTTGACCACGAATACTGGTTAGTGTGGTCAACTTAGTTCCTATTTTTTTTTAAATTGTAATTTGCTATATTTTTGTGAAAAGGAATCATTAGATTTCATTTTATAATTATTATGGAAAATTGTAAACTGTCCCACTTTCATATAAAGTGATTTTCAACTCTAGTAAAATCTTATATAAGTTGAATTTAAAATTAGAAACTGGTCTGTAGCTCCAGTAGAACATATGGGGATCTAGTGGCCACTATATCACCAAGGGAAGCAAGCTTTCCACTAACCACTAAGACTTTTAGAATCAACCGACGTTTTAGGTACACTGTTGAATATGAGTTGCTTATAATATAACACAAACCACATAACCTAGTTGTTATTTAGAATTCGATTTCTAAATTCTTGACATTTATTTTCAATAAATGAATGTCAGGAGAATAACTTGGGTGTATGAATTGATTTATTACACTGTATTATTTGTATTCAGATTCTTCTGCTGAAATTCTCGACTGAGTGTGATGGTTTGTTAATTTTGCAGAAATGGAGTTCAAAAAGTACAAATTCGTCGTCCAAGTTGTGATTGGAGAGCAGCGAGGGGCTGGCGTGAAAATTGCCACTCGATGCTTGTGGGATGCAGAAACAGATGCCTACGCAACCGACACTTTCATCAATGTAAGCTCATCCACCACTATCACAAGTCTACTCTCATTTCTTCTGTAATTTTATTGCTTACTTAAGAAGGAAAGGCACATTAACCTTCCGGTAGTCGCACCCTACTCGATCCCACGAGCAGTCGCGTGTTGTATTTTTTACAATGTCCAATTTTCCAAGAGTTATGTACTCTGTTTACTGTCAAAACATATTAATTAATTGTATAATTACTTTTTTCATCTTTTTTGGATTATTTTACTCCGATGAACACTTGGATGATTACCATTTCATAGCCCAATAAGGTACATCAAGCAAAGTCATCAATTCTGTGTTATTGGTTTGTTTACAGTCCCCGTATACAGTCTTTCCCTATCTTATGCACAGTGCGACTTATGCACTGTCGCGACTAAATGGCACCTAAAGACTGAACCATTGCTCGTTTGATACTGCAACTCAGTGGAGTGATGGGGTGAAAGTTTTGGAATGCGTAGGTGACTCATTCACTGACACCACCCCATTCAATAGTTTTGTGCAGCAAAAAAATGACACTGTTGTACTTTTACAACAGCGCGACGGTTAATAGGAAGGTTAATATTCAAGCTGTATCAAATTACTGGGTTTTTAATATATTTTTTCCACTATCAATTTATACTTCGATTTGAAGCACTTTTGAAGTAGAAACATTTACTTTTCAGTAGTGATGGCGTTTCGACGTGTAGTTGGTCATCTGAGTTTCCCAGTTTCCCTGAGTCTGAAGATGGCCAAAAACAAGTCGAAACGTCATCACTGCTAAGTGTTTAAAATGATCTTATTCGAAGATTATATTCAATTACTACTTATTTTTCTTATCACTTTCGTTTGAAACAATAGTCTTCGTTTTTGATAATTTTTAAATTCCACATCTCCTTGATTGTTTCACAGTAAATTGGCTACAAAGCCTTGAATGTAAAAGACAATTTAGATACATGGTATTATATTATTGAGATATTTTTCAGACTCTGGATTCAAATTTCTGTGAACTATTTATCGTTTGTTCACTCCTTCTTTAAAAGTTTAGTTTTCATAAAGATTGATTCAGATTAATATTTATTTGATAAATTAACACGAAAAAAATGTAGGTGATTTCACATGGACGAAAATATAACTTTGATTGTTATCATCAATCGTTTTACAGTAATGGTCGAATCAAACTATGGCTTTATTGGTTGTGGTGATGACACAATTACTATAAGTTATCGTGATGTTTTTCACAAGGTGCGTACAGACTTATGCGCCATCAACACGCGCAATTCGCTTTTCATCAGCTGAAGCTCTGCTTATTTTATCGGTATTTGTACAGAAACATTAAGATACAGATATAATGAACATGGAATCAGCCTATAAAATGCGAATTGCGCTTGTACGTGGCACATAAGTTTGTCCAGCCTATAAAACTAATTGATCAGTCAATAAAATTGTTCTTCATTACAATCAATAATACTACTTCAAATATACTGATATAATGGCATATCAAGAAAATAAGTCTATTGAAAATAAAGTTAATATAATAGCTTTTAATTTAATAACTTTAAAATTTAATAGCACATAACAGGAAACACTTTACAGTTTTATAATACTAATTTAAACAGGAAACACACGACACAGATAGATTGAAAACATTTAGAAACTTACATTATTTTCGAAATTTTCGGTGGCTTAGCCAACTTTCCTCAGCGAACTAGATGTAGTGAGTGGTGTTGTTGTTCAGTTCGAATTCCAACGGCCAAGACCACAGAGCACGCAGTAGAGAGGAATGGAGTAGTAGAGACAGACAACAGAGCACGCAGTAGACACGGATGGGGAAAAAGGGGTACAGATTAAAGGGGGTTACAAGCAGGAGATTTCAAATATGAGTATATTATGGATAAGGAAAATGGTAGATTATGAATTGATAGAAAAGAGGAGATTTGAAATTAGAAATTAGAATAAAATTAAAAAATGGAATTATAGAATTGAATTGGAATGAAACTTATTTTATTTTATTTTTATTGAGAATTTGGTATAGAGTTGATTGTTGTGGTACTATTGCTGTCTGTTGAGACCAGGACTGGAAGCAGCTCCAAGCACCCAAATAAAAGCCAATTCTTTTGTCTTGACATCCATGGAAAACACTTTAGTGGGCTGTGGGAGGTAGGGTGGCAAGAACTTTGATTTTAAACCATTGTTCAAAGTTCTTGTTGTGCTCAGAGCCATGGGTAGGTATGGGTAGGGAAGTATCATATTTAAAGGAAGCTCTGTGATTGTTGATTCGGAGGTTTAGGACAGTGGTGGTTTCACCTATGTAGAAGGCAGGACAGAAGTTGCAGGAAAGGAGGAAGATACAATTTTTGGAGATGCAATTACTGGATTAATGGATTTGATGGGTGTAGTTGGTGATATGACTGGTAAAGGAGATGGAAGAATCAGTGATAGGACAGCTTTTACAGCCGGGGCGTTTGCAAGGTAGGGTACCGGGTGGATTTTGGATTTCATCAGAGGTGATAAGCCTTCAGAATGGGGGATGGAAGTGTAGAGGGAGGCTACATCAATGGTAACAAGGAGGAGTTGTTGGTCAGTTGGAAGGGTTGTGTTTCTTAGGATATCTATGAAGTGGAAGGAGTCTCTGATATGAGAGGGTAGGGAGGCAACAATGGGCTGGAGGTCGAAATCAACAAGTGCAGAGATTCGTTCGGTTGGGCTATTTAGATTAGAGGAGATTTGTTTCTGTAACAAGCTTCCAGGATAGTTACACCTCAGGAGGGATTGGTGGAGTTTTTTGAGGTACTGGTCAAGGTGGTGGGGATCACTGCACATTTTTTGGCCTCGGATTGATATTTGATATTTATTTAATTTGTCTTACATTGCCAGGTCTCACAAACCTATGGCAAGCACTAATAAAATAAAAAAAAAAACACTTATAAATTTAAATACATTTCATAGGTAGTGAAAAATATTTGTGGAAATTCATTCAAATTATGTTACTAATGTAGGCTAATTTATTGGATGGGCAGAATCCACAGGTAAGTGAAAATTTGAAAGGTACAAGTGGGAGGATATTAAGGCTTGGTGAGGGGTAAGGATGTAGAATATGGAGGATTATGGATATAAAAGAACCCGGATTTTCGGTGGGGTTCTACCGCTCTAGCACCTTTGACACTTCACCATTGAGAGGGAACGTGGGAGGGATCTTTTGATGTGGTAGGGATGGCAACTCTCAAGTGTAGGAACTTTTGAGTGTGGGTGGATTTGGTGAAAGTACTAGTGGATAAGGCATTGGAGTCAGAATGAAGTTGATGGAGGATTCAGAGATATTCCAGGTGATTGATTGATTGAGTACTTTATTTATGTAGATTACAATATACACTGGCTTATACACTTATATACAATAGCTTACAATACAGTAAAATTATAGATGAATTTACATAATATGAACTAAGAAAATAATTATTGAGCTGTATATGATACTAGCAGGGCACCCGTGCTTCGCTACGGGAATTAAAAGATAAAATTATTTTTGTAAAACATTTATAATCTAAGTCCTACCAAAATTATTATAATCGTTTTTGAGATTACGCCACAACTTGGCATGAAAATTATTGAGTCAAATCATTCGAATAATTAATTAATGTGTTGGAAGTGCTCTGTAGAAGAGTAGTCTTATCGCACCGAATTTTGTAGAATATTGGGCGGGGCTTTATTGACCTAATATTGACCTCGACTTTATTCATGGGTAATTAATATTTCCCGTTGACAGCTATCAAATTAGCAGTGATCATCTTATTTTTGTTTTTGCTTGATGCAATTGAGCATTAAATTCCAAATTAAGTTGATTCCGAATTCGATGACTCTGGTAGCTTATCCATGGATCTCTTGCTTATTCTGGAATTTTTGGCATAGCCTGTCGCTTACTTTTTGTTTCACTTATCCAAAAGTGTAAAAGCAGCCAATCCACTAATTCTTTCTCCCATGGAAGTCCATTCATACATAAGATTCCATTCATAATAGTTAGTATAACATATTGTGGCTGATTTCTCATATCCTAAACTTTACTATAATGAATATTGAAGTGGGATCATTTTAATGTAAATTTGCATACATCTGAATAGAGTGTATTCAATCACTTTGTATTGACTACCATTATATGATTTCTTTCTTTGATCTTAGCTTAGAATCAAAAGCTTAGGGATAAAAATTTGGATGTAAACTAACATGTAACTCAATTCAATTTCTATCTGAATTGACAACTTAAGTATTTACTTGTGATCTATGATTATCAATAGGTTTGACTTGCGCCATGCAATGACATCATGAAAGGAAATAGGAGCAGCTGATGGAATATTATGTTTTTTTCGATTTAGTTTTAGCTGATTTTGAAACATGAAAATATCAGGCCCAGTAGCACAAAAGCCTGTTCAATTTCAATCAGGATTAAATTTCATGAGAATTAATCAGAGCAGGGTTTTTTTAATAGAAGGCTTCTCTCATTGGTTCTCGTGGTATTTAGTCCAGATTATGAATTAACTGACAGTGCAACTGGCCCTCTCAAGGCCATGGCTGCGTACAAACATAGAACAACAGAGGAACCAATACAACAGAAGCTGAAGAAATTAGTCGCATTTCTATCACCTCACAATGAACATTACATTCAACTACCATATGTTTGGAGAGATCGATTTTAAATTTATTTTGATATCATCCGGTCACATTCTGAACCTATTCTTCCAGATGTTCCATGAATACTGCAATGTTTTAAATTAAGGTCGCCAAATTTGTTAGCTCAACTACAGCTATTATTTTTCATTTGCTCACACTCTCTTACGTTTTCAACAGGCTATGAACAACTTTTTTCTGATCAGCTGCTACTTGAGGGACCAATAATTCTTTCTCAAGGAACTTCAGCGAATTTTCCCAGAGTTGAGATCTGTTCCAAAATAATGTTTTTTGTCGAAAACCCACTATATTATTGATTTTATCAAAATCGTTAGAGCTGTTTTCGAGATCCGTCTGACATACATACATAACCGCAAACACACATATTCAAACAGAAATTGCTTTCTTAGTATAATTGACTTTAATGATTATGCTTACATTCAATGAGAGCTTATTTCACATAATAATAACAGCTGGCATCAAAAGTAAAAATGTCAAACACGATTGAAATTGAAACAGTAGCAATCATCAACATTCTTCATCTGATATGAAGTAACCAAATTATAGTAAGATTCACATCAATGCGTCAGAATTGTTCGAATGGGGAGCATTGATGCTATTAATGAGGAATACTGACAGTCAACAAACTGTTATGCATATCTCTATATATAGAAATGAATGTCTGTTTGTTAGTTTGTGTGTTTGTTTGTTTGTTCCCTATAGACTCGAAAACTACTTGACAGAACGGCATGAAACTTTGGGAATATGTTGTGTGAATATTGGGGATGGTTTCTGGCCAGATATTTTAATAGGGGGTCTAATAACTATTATTTATTAATCCTTTTCACAGACCTATGTTTTGAAATTTTCGGCCGAGTGGCTACTTAATTTAGCATCTAAAGTTACCAGCTGTATAATAAACACGTCACCCTGTGATCAATTGTGTACTGGTATTAGAACGGTGGTTTGGAGTTGACGTTAGTGTACCGTAGGTTATTGGTACCAGCTGTAGATAATCGTTCCTTAGAAAGCCTATACAAATAATATTATTATCACTTCCCTATCATTGAGAAACTCATGTAAGAGAGTTGTTCATATTGCAATTTTCAAGATAGTGAGAATGGCATAAATGTCTGAAACATGTTGTGATAAAATACTTCAAAAAGGGTACTGAGATTTTCATTTTTCTTTATATTTAAATTCCTGGGAGTATAGATAATTTTCGTTTTTCATAAAACAATCTTCTATGACAGGAGTTGCTTCTATCAATTGATTAAGTAGCCCTATATGGAAAATAGATAAATAAGATGGCATATCCCAGGAAAAGCTCTGATTGAAGCAGCAGTGCCCAATCAATAATATTTTCTCGATAAAAGTGCATTTTAATTAGTTCTTCAACTTGGTGCCAACCTAATGAAGTCATCTCAACTTAATGCCAACCTGACAAAATTATTAATTTAGTTGCCAGTTAACAACTGTTTCGAAGAGGAACTCTATCTAGATTATAAGTTCTATAGTAACATAATTATGATATGGACATTTCAATTATAATTAAGAGATTAGGAGAAGAATATACCTGCTAAAAGACGAACTTTAAACCCTCAAAAACCACCCTTAGAGTTGGAATATCGCCAGAATATTTCTTAGTGAGCACCTAGGACGTATAAGAAAGCTATATTCCATGTTTTGTTGCAATCCATCTGGTAGTTTTCCAGAAATCGTGATCAGTGAGTCAGTGAGATAAGAATTTTATAAGTATAGATGAAAAAGCAATTTGTAATAACTATAGATAAAATACATAATATTGTTATGCATCTACATGAATTGGCGGAGCTTTGGACATATCAATGTCCATTCTTTGGAAAGAATATTCGAAGTATCCTTCCCACTAACTCTCTACCAAAACGTTAATTTCATTAATTCAACTAAGGATTTATTTATAAATGAGAATATTGTAAAAGTTTTAATTAATATGAGGATTTTAGAAAAAAAACAGAAAATTAATAGAGTAAAATAATTATATAAGTAAGTAAGATCAAATCATGATTATTAAAATGGAGTAGGCTGAAAGTAGATCAGGATAATCAACTTTCAGTAATATACAGCAGTATGCAGTGGATAATTAAAATAACATGAGTTTATATTATATATATATATATATAATATATATATATATATATAATATATATATATATATTATATATATATATATTATATATATATATATATATATATATAATATATATATATATATATATATATTATATATATATATATATATATATATATATATATAACAATATATATATTAAAACAGGAGACATAAGACATAAATAGATTGAAAACACTTAAAAACTTACATTAGAAATGGGGGGAAATTTTCGGGAACTGAGTTCCCTTCCTCGAGCAGACTGCAGTTTAAAAACCAATGGTCGTGTGACCACAGAGTAGGCCTAGCACGGAGAGTCAATTGTAGCAGCAGAGACCACAGATTACGCGGTGCAGACGGATGGAGAGAAAAAGGGTACATATTCAGGGGACATTATGGGGTATTGAGGGGGCGGTTACAAACGGGATATTTAAGATTTGAGTGGGTTATAAATAAGGAAAGGTGTAGCTTATGAATTGATAGAAAAGAGGAGATTTAAAATTAGAAATCAAAAAAGAATTGACTAAAATTGGAGAAAGGAATTGTAGAATTGAACTTGAATGAAATTTATTTTTCATTTTTATTGAACATTTAATATATATTTGATAGCTGTGAAATTTATTATGATATGATGAAATTTATTTCAATTTAATTAAACAGTTGGTAGCTATGGTACTATAGCTGTCTGTTGAGACCAGGACTGGAAGCAGCTCCAAGCACCCAAATAAAAGCCAATTCTTTCGTCTTGACATCTATGGAGGGGGTTGTGGGAGGTAGGGTGGCAAGGACTTTGACTTTGAAGCATTGGTCAAAGTTGATGTTGTGCTCAGAGCCATGGGTAAGGATGGGTAGGGAAGTATTATTTTTAAAGGAAGCCCTGTGATTGTTAATCTGGAGGTTTAGGGCAGTGGTGGTTTCACCTATGTAGAAGGCAGGACAGAAGTTGCAGGAAAGGAGGTAGATGCAATTTTTGGAGATGCAATTACTGGATTGATGGATTTGGTGGGTGTAGTTGGTGATAGGACTGGTAACGGAGATGGAAGAATCAGTGATAGGACAGCTTTTACAGCCGGGGCGATTGCAAGGTAGGGTACCAGGTGGATTTTGGATTTCATCAGAGGTGATAAGCCTTCAGAATGGGGGATGGAAGTGTAGAGGGAGGCTACATCAATGGTAACAAGGAGGAGTTGTTGGTCAGATGGAAGGGTTGTGTTTCTTAGGATATCTATGAAGTGGAAGGAGTCTCTGATATGAGAGGGTAGGGAGGCAACAATGGGTTGGAGGTAGAAATCAACAATGGCAGAGATTCGTTCAGTTGGGCTATTTATGCTTGAAACAATGGGATACCAGGATTGCCTTCTTTATGAATTTTTGGAAGAAGTGTCACAATGTATATCATAACTAGTGAGGGGAATTGAGTTTAGGGCTTGTTCTAAAGACGCTTGGTTATCTCTTGATGAGATCTCAGAGTCCAACAAGCAGGCCGGCCGCTGAGCTGCCGCTCAGCAGTGCCATGCATCCTTACCCCCTTCCTCTCGGCTACTGAGGGAGGCTCGTGAAGGGCTGGTAGGAGCCAGTCTAGTGCGGGTGTCCAGTGCGAGCGGTCAGCATAGAGAGTGAAGGAAGCAGTGCGCAGCTAGCAACGTAGTACATCTCGTATCCTGAGTGTACTCCGACTCCTTCGACTACTAGGAGTTGTGTCTGAGGTTAACGGGAGTTAATTGAAGACACTGGAAGCTCTGAGATTCAGCACTCACATCGGGCGAGTGTTGTTCGACCACTTCAACGACTTTTGGCAGCAACCTGCCTGTTTCAACCAGTGGCGACGGATAGTAAGTAGGTAAACATTACAAAAGTCCTCACTCCTACCCTCTGTGTTAAGTGGGTGGGGGTTATTTAAAAGTTCCATATTCTGGTTTTTTGCATATATCTTAAACAAATTCGTCTTTCAGAAATTTTTGTCGAATACAAAATTAAAGCTTACGAATTAGCCTACAAGTTTCATCCCTAACATTTTTCTATATATCTCATAGTTTTCTAGATATAAGCTCTTTAAGGAGTCACATTTTTAAGGAAACCCTTCCGGCTCAGATTTTTTCATCATTTGGCCTTATAAATTTTCCACGATTGAATGAAAAAATCTGTGCCAATCATGAGCCTATAGAGCCTTATTCTCTTCAATCTCATGAATCTTTCCATTATTTTACGCTTCTCCCCACGATTGTTGCAGCCATTATAGTGTTGAGTGTAAAAACTTCAGTTCAACAACAATAGATCAATTGACAGGGAAATTTGGAGGGAATGTTTGGAACACAATTTTTGACTTCGTAGCTTTGTTTTGACTACTTAGAAGGTGAATATATCAAAAGTCCTCATCCCTACCCCTTGTGCTTAAAAAGGATGAGGGTGGTTTGAAAGAAAATTTAAGCTAGATAAATTTCCTACAAGTTTTGTACAGAGGAGTTTTGTGATATCTCCTTTAATTTTCTAGATATTCGCTTTTAAAAGTGTTAAATCCCCGAAAATACAGTTTTTATTACAACTTTTTGCACTTTCAGGGCTTATGACTTAACAAAAATGCATTGAGAAAATGAGTACTGAACGTTGGGTTGTAGAGGATTCAATTCTCTTCAATTTGATGTATTATTTCAACATTCTCAATACAGCAATAATTGATCATTTATCAATGTAATTTGAACACAATATCTGGAACACAATTTTTGATTCTGCAGATACATTGAAAATATATTGAATATATTGAAAATCATCATCCCTAAACCATGTGGTAAAGGTGAAGTACCGACAAGTTGACACTTGATGCTGTATTGACAATTTGACACTCAACACTGAAGCTGCTATAACAATTGATGGAAATCATAAAATGGTTAAATAATCCATCAAATTAAAGAGAATTTTCTCTTTACAATTTGATAAGACTTGACCACCTCTGTTGACGAAAGTCAATTGGAGGATGAAAAGATGCCGATTTCTTTTTTTTACATGCTGAACTTAATATAATTAAAAATTCATTTATTGACATAAAACATTTTAAAATGAATGGCCAACGTCACAACATTTTTAAAGTTACATAATTTATAAGCTTCAGACAATAGAAAAAGGTTACATAGTATGATGATTAGTCTAATCAAAAGTTATATCAGAGTTATATCAAAATTTACCTCCTTATAATATTAAAATCTAGGAAGTTGATTTCAATTTCAAAAATCGGCAACTCTATATAAACCTTCATCCTTAAAGATATTTTTACTGTGTTTTCGAAAACTATACCCTAAAGATCTCTAACAATTACTATATATAATCAGTCATATAATTTTGTACCTGTTTAAAGCCACCACCCTTCTTCGAGATCTAAGATTCAGTTCTAAGGAATGATCCTGTGCCTAGTATTTACAGGGTTATTCATAATTATGGTAAAATATTTCAATACGTGATAGTAGAGGTAAAAATGAGAAAAAATGTTCATATAAACATATATCCATAAACGCTTCATTAGCGAGCTATAGTAGGCTACAGGGTGAAAGATTTCGCCCGGAATTCAGTTCCTCTGGTGAAATACACCGATGCTGAATTGTTTGGGGACTAGTTTTTGAAGAACTTATGCTGGATTCATATGTAGAAATATCTGAAAAATTGAATAAAACTAGTCTGGAAGCTGTAGTGTGAGTAGTTTTTGAGAAAAAAGTTGAAATATGCAAAAAATCTAAGTAGAAAAACACAGACTTCTACGTTTGATGACTTTCTTTAATGACCAGTAAACAAATAATTTTTCGCAATAAAAATTGTAGGTAATTTAATTCTGAAAAGAATTATGTAAGCTGTGTGAACTAAATTCAAATAAAAGTTGAATAAAATGTATTCTTATGTAGTACATTACACCACAAAAAATTGCTGTTTTATGAGGAGAGAACTAATAACTCATAAGTTATTGTAGCTGATTGCAAATAGAATGTTCGGTTTTTATGAAAAGTTTTTTTTATATGAAAGTAGCATATCTAAATGACATTAAACTTATACCAAAAGACTAGTAGATTATGCCATTAAGCCTGGGAGGAAGCTCAAACAGAAGTAGATGATCTCCTATGATTCCTGCCCAAATGTATACTGAAAACTGATGTTGTGGAAGATTAGGATTGATGGAATGAGGATTCTCAGCTGCCCAAATATGTTGGTTGTGGACGTTAACGATAGCTGTTCTTGGAGAGTGTGCCTCGTCGGTAAATAAAATGGTTGTTAAAAAGTTTTGGTAAACAAGTTTTACTGAAAACCATCGGCAAATACCAGCACAGGGAATACAGTCTCGTTGCAATAGAGTATGAACTTTCTGGAGGTGGTATGGATGTAATTGTTGCTATTTTAGTTTCCTCCAAATAATAGATTGATTGACATTGAACTGCACTGACAATTCTCTTGTGCTCTTCTCTGGATGTTCATAAATTTCATTAAGAACTTGTTCTTCTAACTCAACAGTCATAGTAGATCGGGGTCTGCCTGCATAAATGTGCTCTTTGGATATCAAAGAATCTGTTTCAGACAGACGTTGATGAATAGTGGCAAAAAACCTTGAACTTGGACATACTCGGTTAGGAAAGTTCTCTTGATACAAACGTCTTGCTTCAGTACTATTAGGCCAGTTTCACACGGCAGAGACCTTGCTCCTGGAATTTCATATTACGGAAGATCATATTTCATATTTTGCAGCTCTCCTGTACTTTCACATGGGGATCTTAAGAATAAGCCGACAGATCTAACAACTATGCTGAAGATTGCTCAAAGTATGACTCATCACTTTTTCTCAAAGTCTAACTTCCTTAAAAATATAGATAGAAGATTTCTGATTTCGGATTTGGATTCAGCGACCCCAAATTCTTTAAAGCGTAAGTCCCATTTTCAAAAATACCCGAAAACAAGGGAGTTCTACCTTTTTTTTATATAGCTTTCCATTATCATATGATTATATAGTACATACTAAGATAATAATACTCCTGCATCACAAAGGGACAGGCAAAGGATTTAAGAAGTTTTTGAACACCTGAGAAGTTTAAACATTAACAATTTTGATTTTTAAAAGTTCTAGTTTTCCAAAGAAATAATCGAACTCAGAAAGCGAATTAACAAAACTGAAATATATTACAATAAAATATGTAATCATACAGTGCAGATTCAGAATTTGATTTACAGGTTGATAATAATTTAGCATTAACAGAATAGTTAAAAATTTCTTGTGCTTGCATGATACCATGCGTGATTCAACAGAATTTTACAATTGATAAAATTGAACGTTTTGAAAAAATAGTGAAAAAATGAATTATAAAATATTTTTTTAAATTGCTCGGGGTCGTGGTTCAGGCAGCGGAGGATAGTTAATCAACTACAAATTCTTATAAATTTAATATGAATAAATTCTAGACTCTTAATTGCTAAAGCGCTTGTCGGCGTGGCCAATAATTTAACGAAGAAAAATTTATGTTTTTCTGCACTGAAATATTTTCGAAGCGTAGATTGGGGCCCCTTATGACTTATAACTCACGTGAAATTCCTTGGTAGTCGTGGTTTTCTTCTTTAGATCAAAAATCGTTTGATCGGCGGCAATCCAGGCTTCGGTTTCAGCACGTGGGGAATTTTAATTTAAATATCTCCTTCACCGAATTAATTAAGGGATAATTTACTTTAAGCTTTTAAATTTATCGATTGATGAAAACAGAAATTTACGAATAACAAATAAATTGGCCTAAAATATCGGCTCACAAATAGAACATTTAAAAATCGAACAAGAAATTTTACAAATAGGTCTTTGGTAACTATGAAAGAGATCTACACGGTAAGGATTTCAAAAGGGAAGTGCTGCTCTTTTCTCTAAGCTTTTAGGCTAGACCTTGCTTCTCAGAATCTCAATGTAATAATTTGCATAAAAATTTGCCATTGGTAGAACGCTTGTGACGTAAACATGACGTCAGTGGCAAGCAGTAGAATACAATTCCTTTAATTACAATAATAATTTAATTTATGTAATTCTTAAAACTGCTTAATCTTCTAGACATAGTTCCTCTCATACAATGTACACGTGCTAGTGTAACTGATAAGGCAGGGTTGGTGTCTGATAATAGATTAACATGTGTTGCTTTCAAACGATCACCGTCTTGGTGCTATTTCTATGCACTGTGATTGGTTTAGACCTACCAAAGAGATTTAATTACCATGTGGTTCAGTTGAATTAAATTATTAATAAATTAATATTCTTGTACATTTTTATTAGGTTTGAGATTATTATAATTAATTTCTGCCATTTTATCAATAATATAATTTCATGCTATGACCTATTTAGTTACAATAAGACCTGACGTATAATATAATTTCTTAAATAATAAATAATTTCAACGATAATACATACATTTTATTTTTTTATTTGAAATTCTTGATCCTTTATGGATAGTTTTAATTTTTTAGAGATGGTATTATAACTTACGTGAAGCCAGCGTGACATTTGACAATACTTCGAATCAGTCAGCTGCGTTCGAACTGTTTTAAAAACATCTGATCGATAGTAAACAAAGTGTAACCTCAAAATCAGTGAGCAATTCATAAATAATTTGTGCTTTATTCGCAAAATAATTATAATTTTATTGAATAATTTTCCTAGAAAAAATTCAGTACAGAACGGTACTCTTATCAATATACAGTTATGATAAGTAAGCGTTATCGCTCGGTCGCTAACTATTCCTTTAGCAAATTCTTTCATTTTAAAAGGTAATCACAATTTTTCTCTCTTTTCATGAGATCTATTTGAAAGATTCATCACACAAAAGCCCCCAGGATATTTTAAATAGGTAATTGGGAGACGAGTCGAAACAATGACTATTTGAAAAATCCGATATTGTGATGAATACACTATTTTATCTCCTTACTTCTACGAAAACTCAACATTTAACACTAAAAACAATATATCGTGCACTTTTGGCTACGAGAAATAAATAATTGATTGTTCCTTTCATTGGATACAATCGAAATACAATAATTAATGAGGTCTCTTTGGATCCTTCATTAAAACAACTCCACAACTTCCATTCACGGGTGGCTTATGAGCAGACCCATAACTATAACAACTATACAAGATTTCACATATTACTTCTTAAGATTTGAATAGTATTTGCAACAAATATAGACTTTCATCATTTTTTCATGGTTATTACAAGTTTCGACTCTTTGGTTTGGCTTTTACATAAATTGGGTGAGAGTGTGATTTTACTTCGGTGACTTGACAATCGTCTACCGTTTGACTCGAGCAATTCCTTATTTGCGCTTAGTACGTTGCGTACAAACAGGGTTACACTTGAAATGGCTTTCTTGATTTTTATCAATGTTGGTTACAAATATTAAGTCCTTAAGATTACATTTATCAATTTGAATTTCAATTCATGATCTTTTGATGCAACAGTAATAAATTTCACATTTGAAGGTAAGAATTTCATTTTCTTTTTAGCTTTTTTCAGTAATACATTTATATGACATATAACATGCGCATTTCGTGCAATTTAACATAAATATATATTTTTGGTTGCGTTTTTTTACTTATAATTCACATTAAATAATATGTTACATTAATTAAATAACGATATTGCTTGGATTCCATTAACATTGACTCTATGATTTCGCACACATTGGTTGGTGTGACGAAGAAAATTATCGAACAGGCATTGGTTCTGAATAGATTTTTCCTATCGATTCTGTATTTCGAGGTTAGATTTACACATTTTTTCAAATAAACTTTGTTTATTTTCTTTCCTCCTATTCACTACTAATTTCATGTTATTTCTAATTTATAATTATTTTCTGTGGATAATACAATTTTTGTTTTTGTTTTCCAGTTGGGCGGATATAACTAGGCGATTGTTTCTGTGATGATTGTAGCATGAGGCGGATGGCTTGATTAGGTTGGTAAATTTTTAAGGTTGTTTCGTAGTTTTAATTTCTTCTGTTATTAAAGTTGATTTCGATTTTCTTCATTTGAAGTGAATTAATAATATTTCCTTATTAGCTGAGATGTGGCGAAGTTTAGGTTATGTTGATTAACTAGGCTGCAGTAGAAAGATGCTAGTCTGCAAAGATATGATTTGGTGGGTAGGCTGTGATTATGACAAGTTTGATGATTTATGTATTCACAACGTAGCTTCCAAATTAATTCAAAAATTATTCCTTAAGCCCCCATCTAAATTTGATTTCAGTATTTGTTTCAAGTTTTCATTCCAATTTGCAACTATCCGTTTTATCAAACTTGGTTTAAAACGAATGTGCCGGTGGTGTAAATCAATTCTTACAAACGTATTTCCTCTTTGTCGGCCGGTAACATGCAGTTTGATATCCTTAAATCTGACATGCCGGTGGTGTTTGTGTGTTTTTTCAAATAATCTTTTCTTTTTCTGCATGCTGGTGTACAGTCGGCTTGATTTTAACCGTACATGACTGCGGTGATTGTAGGCCTTTCTTGATGATGTTCTTCTCTCTTGCATGCTAGTAGAAAGCTTGATGTAAGATTTTAACCTAATATGACGGCGGTGTAAATAGATCCTTTCAGATATTTTTCTTCTTTCTTGAATTGTTTTGCTGCTTGTGTGTTGTTTTGATTCATTGGTTTTTAGTTTCAGTTGTGATTTTGATTTGTAGTGTGTTTCTGTTTCATTTCTATTGTTTAGCGGATGATCTTCATGAGTACTGGGTTTATCTGTTGCAGGTGTTGTCCTCGGTGGCTCGGAGATACGGGCGGTCGGTAGTCCAGGCGGCTCTTCTACTCGGCGGGCAACGTCCTTGGACTCCTGGTGTCCGGCGCGCGGCGGTATGGGCTGTCCCTCTACCTGATGGATGTCGTCCTCGGCCTGGCGGGTGATGTCGTCCGGCTTCTCTTGGCATTCTGCGGGTGGTGGTACGGGTTGCCCCTCCATGCCATTGATGACGTCCTCGGCTCGGCGGATGATGTCGTCCGGTCCCTCTCGGCGTTCGGCGGCGTGCGGTGCAACTTCAGTCTTGATATTCTCGGTGGGTTGGTTTTCCATACATGTGTCATGTTCGCTTGCCTGTTTTATGACCTCCTTCTTGGGTGTGTCTGCCTTCGCATGTATGGGCTCAGTCTCTGGTCCAATATTGATTTTTATTGTCTGATGATCCCCCTCGATTTGCCGTGTTACCATCCTGCTTTCCTCTGCTGCTTCCTTCAACCTTTGTTCCTGTTTTTCGAAACCTTGTTCACTTGCTATCCGCATCTGTCGGACTTCTTCAATTATTTTTTCATTTGCTCGTGTGTTTCCTTCATATGAATTTTTTACTACTTCCAGGATGATGTTTGCCCAATATAGCGGGATGAGTGTGTGGTCTTCGGTCAGCGGTGGGGATTCTGTAGTGTGAAGTACAGACGTCTGGACCTCTGGGACGGCGGTGCATGGGCGTTTCTCCTGCGCGACGTCTTCCGTCCTTGAAGTCGCCGATGTGGGCTCCAGGATGCGGTGTGGTTCTTCCATAATTTATTGGATGATGTGAAGGTGCAAGTGCGTTGAAACGACCGCCAATATGTGGGGTTATGTGCAAGATTACAAATGAATGACCACAAGTTGAAATAGTGTAAAAAAAATTCGTTGAAGTGAAGGAATACAAAAGTGTGCTTCAATAATATGTTCAGTGATGAAGTGAATCAAATTAGCAATATCGTTGACATAAAAATGACAAGAACATACAGGATACACAGGATAATGCGATGACAAAGGTACGCCTCTTATAATTTATTATTATTATTATTATAAATATTTTACTTTTATAATTTCTTGCCGCAATTCTATATATAGGGCTAGTATTCTTCGCAAAATTTTATATAAAACCAGTGATACTCTGCTTAAATTATTCCGCAATATATCCGTGATTTAATTTTACTTCCCTCTTTATGTTTTAAAAACTTTTAAAAATGTAAATAACTTCAATCCTCTTTTCTGTAAATATTTGTAAATTGTTTCAATATAGACCTAATATTCTTCAAATAATATGACCTTTCTTATGATATCTCTTATACCTATGACTTATAGTATGACCAATTTTCGAATAACACGATAATAAAATTCTGAGTTCGATTTTTTCTCTAAAAATTCATCAATCGATAAATTTCTTTTCTGTTCAAAAATTGGGTATGGTACTTCTTGTTATTTTATATAACAGTGAACAGTTAATATTAAAATTGAAGAAATTCACAACCATAAATTTTTCAAAAATTTTCTCGTTGTCAGCGCTATAGTATACTGAGCAACTAAATAATCCTCGTAGTCGATTATCCACCTCTTCAATGCCTATCACTGTTGGGCGCCAAATCATGTGGTGCTCTTCCTGGGGGAGTCACTCTCACCTCCAAGGATAGGACAACACACGTAGGGTGATGTAATGCTGTATTTAGATGCCTCACGTTGGGCCGGAAAATCATGTGGAGCGGTATTTGATGGCTTCACACATGTAGAGTGAATCTTGCACTGAGTCAGTGGTGTAGTGGCTATAAATTTTGCAATGGCGTGTGAGGACGCTGAGTGAACACCAGACTGATTGACTCACTACAAGACTCAATACAATTGTCGGAATCGCGGGAGGCCTAAACGCTCGCTCACCCTTGATCCCTCTAATGACAAATTGTACAATGATGAAAATTTTTTATAAGTAGTGTAGCGATCGCTAAACACTGAATACGGATACCTTAAAATTATTACCTGTGAAGAATGAGCATACAAAATCATACAGGTCGAGCAAAAATCCCGAGGTAGATAATTTACGGGACTGCGTCTCTAATAAGTTCTGAAGGATTAAAATACGGTATTTGAACCAAATATCGTTCAGAATATATTTCGAGATCAGAGTCTTGTCGGGTTTAAGCTCTATTGTAGGAATTTATATGATCTATGGCTGCCACTGCTGTGCAATTGATGTGTTCGCTCCTAAGTCGAGGTAGGTAACAGATAAAAGCTGATATATGAGCAGGTAAGGACAAAGAATAAATATCTCGATCTGACCCCACTCGCTACATCCACTTAGACCTGTTCCAATATCCAGCTTAATTCAATTATTTCAATGATCGTATTCGATCGGTTCTTGATGATATAGAACGTATCAGAAACAATAATTGACAGGCTTAGGAAATAATCGAACTCAGAAAGCGAATTAACAAAACTGAAATATATTACAATAAAATATGTAATCATACAGTGCAGATTCAGGATTTGATTTACAGGTTGATAATAATTAGCATTAACAGAAGGAGTTAAAAATGTTCTTGTGCTTGCATGATACCATGCGTGATTCAACAGAATTTTACAATTGATAAAATTGAACGGTTTTGAAAAAATAGTGAAAGAATGAATTATAAAATATTTTTTAAATGCTCGGGGACGTGGTTCTGGCAGCGGAGGATAGTTAATCAACTACAAATTCTTATAAATTAATATGAATAAATTCTAGACTCTTAATTGCTAAAGCGCTTGTCGGCGTGGCCAATAATTTAACGAAGAAAAATTTATGTTTTTCTGCACTGAAATATTTTCGAAGCGTAGATTGGGGCCCCTTATGACTTATAACTCACGTGAATTCCTTGGTAGTCGTGGTTTTCTTCTTTAGATCAAAAATCGTTTGATCGGCGGCAATCCAGGCTTCAATTTCAGCACGTGGGGAATTTTAATTTAAATATCTCCTTCACCGAATTAATTAAGGGATAATTTACTTTAAGCTTTTAAATTTATCGATTGATGAAAACAGAAATTTACGAATAACAAATAAATTGGCCTAAAATATCGGCTCACAAATAGAACATTTAAAAATCGAACAAGAAATTTTACAAATAGGTCTTTGGTAACTATGAAAGAGATCTACACGGTAAGGATTTCAAAAGGGAAGTGCTGCTCTTTTCTCTAAGCTTTTAGGCTAGACCTTGCTTCTCTGAATCTCAATGTAATAATTTGCATAAAAATTTGCCATTGGTAGAACGCTTGTGACGTAAACATGACGTCAGTGGCAAGCAGTAGAATACAATTCCTTTAATTACAATAATAATTTAATTTATGTAATTCTTAAAACTGCTTAATCTTCTAGACATAGTTCCTCTCATACAATGTACACGTGCTAGTGTAACTGATAAGGCAGGGTTGGTGTCTGATAATAGATTAACATGTGTTGCTTTCAAACGATCACCGTCTTGGTGCTATTTCTATGCACTGTGATTGGTTTAGACCTACCAAAGAGATTTAATTACCATGTGGTTCAGTTGAATTAAATTATTAATAAATTAATATTCTTGTACAATTTTTATTAGGTTTGAGATTATTATAATTAATTTCTGCCATTTTATCGATAATATAATTTCATGCTATGACCTATTTAGTTACAATAAGACCTGACGTATAGTATAATTTCTTAAATAATAAATAATTTCAACGATAACACATACATTTTATTTTTTTATTTGAAATTCTTGATCCTTTATGGATAGTTTTAATTTTTTAGAGATGGTATTATAACTTACGTGAAGCCAGCGTGACATTTGACAATACTTCGAATCAGTCAGCTGCGTTCGAACTGTTTTAAAAACATCTGATCGATAGTAAACAAAGTGTAACCTCAAAATCAGTGAGCAATTCATAAATAATTTGTGCTTTATTCGCAAAATAATTATAATTTTATTGAATAATTTTCCTAGAAAAATATTCAGTACAGAACGGTACTCTTATCAAATATACAGTTATTGATAAGTAAGCTTTATCGCTCGGTCGCTAACTATTCCTTTAGCAAATTCTTTCATTTTAAAAGGTAATCACAATTTTTCTCTCTTTTCATGAGATCTATTTGAAAGATTCATCACATAACTCATAAGTTATTGTAGCTGATTGCAAATAGAATGCTCGGTTTTTATGAAAAGTTTTTTTTTATATGAAAGTAGCATATCTAAATGACATTAAACTTATACCAAAAGACTAGTAGATTATGCCATTAAGCCTGGGAGGAAGCTCAAACAGAAGTAGATGATCTCCTATGATTCTTGCCCAAATGTATACTGAAAACTGATGTTGTGGAAGATTAGGATTGATGGAATGAGGATTCTCAGCTGCCCAAATATGTTGGTTGTGGACGTTAACGATAGCTGTTCTTGGAGAGTGTGCATCGTCGGTAAATAAAATGGTTGTTAAAAAGTTTTGGTAAACAAGTTTTACTGAAAACCATCGGCAAATACCAGCACAGGGAATACAGTCTCGTTGCAATAGAGTATGAACTTTCTGGAGGTGGTATGGATGTAATTGTTGCTATTTTAGTTTCCTCCAAATAATAGATTGATTGACATTGAACTGCACTGACAATTCTCTTGTGCTCTTCTCTGGATGTTCATAAATTTCATTAAGAACTTGTTCTTCTAACTCAACAGTCATAGTAGATCGGGGTCTGCCTGCATAAATGTGCTCTTTGGATATCAAAGAATCTGTTTCAGACAGACGTTGATGAATAGTGGCAAAAAACCTTGAACTTGGACATACTCGGTTAGGAAAGTTCTCTTGATACAAACGTCTTGCTTCAGTACTATTAGGCCAGTTTCACACGGCAGAGACCTTGCTCCTGGAATTTCATATTACGGAAGATCATATTTCATATTTTGCAGCTCTCCTGTACTTTCACATGGGGATCTTAAGAATAAGCCGACAGATCTAACAACTATGCTGAAGATTGCTCAAAGTATGACTCATCACTTTTTCTCAAAGTCTAACTTCCTTAAAAATATAGATAGAAGATTTCTGATTTCGGATTTGGATTCAGCGACCCCAAATTCTTTAAAGCGTAAGTCCCATTTTCAAAAATACCCGAAAACAAGGGAGTTCTACCTTTTTTTATATAGCTTTCCATTATCATATGATTATATAGTACATACTAAGATAATAATACTCCTGCATCACAAAGGGACAGGCAAAGGATTTAAGAAGTTTTTGAACACCTGAGAAGTTTAAACATTAACAATTTTGATTTTTAAAAGTTCTAGTTTTCCAAAAAAATATTGAACTATGAAAAGATGAATCCAAATATGAAATCATAAATCATCTCCACTCATCACCCAATAAAATAGGAGGAAAAGGAATGTTTTTACCGTATAATTATATGATAATAGAAAGCTTTATTAAAAACAGCCATAACTTCCTTGTTTTTGGATATTTTTGAAAACGGGACTTACTCTTTAAAGAATTTGGGGTCGCTGAATCCAAATCCGAAATCAAAAATCTTCTATCTATATTTTTAAGGAAGTTAGACTTTGAGAAAAAAGTGATGAGTCATACTTTGAGCAAATGGCGGCGTAGTTGTTAGATCTTGCCTCTGCTTGCCTCAAGGGGAAAAGACATGACAAAACGAGGTTCCTGGATAGGAGTCACCATGTGAAAGACACGATTTGACTCAATGTACTTTGACAAAAAAACTTGAACACTGTTCAGTGTTCAAGTTGCACATCTCCTATCATGCAACACATGGTGACTCCTATCCAGGAACCTCGTTTTGTCACGTCTTTCCCCCTCGAGGCAAGCAGAAACCAGCTTGGATCGAGATACTAGCGGACAAATCGTCACTTTCACATGGTGATTCTACGTCTCTCCGGTCACCACTTTTTCTCAAAAACAATCTTTCTTGAAAATGAAGATAGAAAGATTCTGATTTCGGATTTGGATTCAGCAACCCCAAATTCTTTAAAGCATAAGTCCCGTTTTCGAAAATTTCCAAAAACAAGGAAGTTATGGCTGTTTTTAATAAAGCCTTCTATTATCATATAATTATACGGTAAAAACGAACAGGTACTGTACTATACAGTATGTAAGTACTGTAGCTATTATAATACAACTTACACTGTATTTGTGTAGGAAATTTGGTAGGATATTAATTTATCCTGATTTCTGAAAATACCCCAAAATAAGGGAGTAAGATAACTTTGAAAAACCAAAGTTTTCCTGTCGATTGAAGAAACATTAAAAATTAGTCTAAGTATCTGAAATCAGTAATCTTCTATCTATATTTTTAAGGAAGTTAGACTTTGAGAAAAAGTGATGAGTCATACTTTGAGCAAACGTTGGCGTAGTTGTTAGATCTGTTGGCTTATTCGTAAGATCCCCATGTGAAAGTAAAGGAGAGCTGCAAAATATGAAATATGATCTGCAAAATATGAAATATATGGCCTTAGGCCAGTTTCACACACAGAGACCTCGCTCCTGGAATATCATATTACGGAAGATCATATTTCATATTTTGCAGCTCTCCTGTACTTTCACATGGGGATCTTACGAATAAGCCAACAGATCTAACAACTACGCCAACGTTTGCTCAAAGTATGACTCATCACTTTTTCTCAAAGTCTAACTTCCTTAATAATATAGATAGAAGATTTCTGATTTCAGATTTGGATTCAGCGACCCCAAATTCTTTAAAGCGTAAGTCCCATTTTCAAAAATACCTGAAAACAAGGGAGTTATAGCTGTTTTTAATATAGCTTTCCATTATCATATGATTATATAGTATGTACTAAGATAATAATACTCCGACCTCACAAAGGGACAGGCAAAGGTTTTAAGAAGTTTTTGAACACCTGAGAAGTTTATACATAAACATTTTTAATTTTTAAAAGTTCTAGTTTTCCAAAGAAATATTGAACTATGAAAAGATGAATCCAAATATGAAATCATAAATCATCTCCACTCATCACCCAATAAAATAGGAGGAAAAGGAATATTGTACAGTAAAATTCACTGAATTTCAATTGTCATTCAACAATCCAATTTATCAGGTTCAAATCGTTGAATATTACTTTAAATTCCCAGCAATTATTGACTATTTCTCTTTACAATCAGAAAAATCTATTATGAACATACAGTATAAACATTGTGCTAATCTGAATCGATCTATGGTAATAATAGGAATTGAAAGAATAGAAAATGTCATGGCATTCCAAGTAGTGATGTCTGTGTATTAGAACTGCTGAGTTGATAATGCATACTGAAAAAAAGTCATGAATAGCTCAGACCAGCCTGGCCTGTGATGAACCTGTATAAACAATTCATAGAATTCTTAGAATTCATAGGAACGGTAAAAAAATCAATTTTACGAAAATCGATGTACATGTAACTGGATTTAGAAGATCAATACGATAATGTTCTCTATCACAATTTAATCATAGAAATGTTTAAGTGAAAACGTTGGGCGCAAACCTTCTGCCATGAGGAGACAAATAAATTTATGAAAAGCTTGATAGCTTGAATAGTGATCTGATATTTGTTACACGTTTTTATTCTAAGACATAATATGTCTTAGAATAATTTTTAATGTTTCTTCAATCGGCAGGAAAACTTTGGTTTTTAAAAGTTATCTTACTCCCTTATTTTGGGGTATTTTCAGAAATCAAGATAAATAACCTACCAAATTTCCTACACGAATACAGTGTAAGTTGTATTATAATAGCTACAGTACTTACGTACTGTATAGTACAGTACCTGTTCGTTTTTACCATATAATTATATGATAATAGAAAGCTTTATTAAAAACAGCCATAACTTCCTTGTTTTCGGATATTTTCGAAAACGGGACTTACGCTTTAAAGAATTTGGGGTCGCTGAATCCAAATCCGAAATCAGAAATCTTCTATCTATATTTTTAAGGAAGTTGGACTTTGAGAAAAAGTGATGAGTCATACTTTGAGCAAACGTCGGCATATAGTTGTTAGATATTGCCTCTGCTTGCCTCGAGGGGAAAAGACGTGACAAAACGAAGTTCCTGGATAGGAGTCACCATGTGAAAGACACGATTTGACTCAATGTACTTCGACAAAAAAACGTGAACACTGTTCAGTGTTCAAGTTGCATGTCTCCTATCGTGTGAAAGAGGCCTTACAGTAGTGTCCCATTCCATACATTAAATGCATGTCAGCTAATTCGGAGTATGAATAATGTCTAAGATTACCTGCCATTTTTTAAAAGTTAGCACTTAACACAAAAGCAGAGTGGAATGGTTACAAATAACTGGTTAATAGATTAAATAAAAAACACAGCTTGTTTACAGTAGGCCTAACTTACAGTTTGTTTTTTTTTTGTTTTTTTTTTGTTCAACAGTGAACTTAAATATTTCTAAAAATAATTTTCAGCTGATAATTTCTTTTAAATATTTTCTTATTTAAAACATAATAAATCAGCTGTTTTGGAACAGCTATTATCAAAATCCATGTTTTATTTGCAATCAGCTATAACCTATGAGTTATTAGTTCTCTCCTCATAAAACAGCAAATTTTTGTAGTGTAATGTACTACATAAGAATACAACTTTTATTCAACTTTTATTCGAATTAAGTTTACACAGCTTACATAATTCTTTTTAGAATTAAATTACCTACAATTTTTATTGCGAAAAATTATTTGTTTACTGGTCATTAAAGAAAGTCATTAAACGTAGAAGTCTGAGTTTTTCTACTTAGATTTTTTGCATATTTCAACTTTCTTCTCAAAAACTACTCACACTACAGCTTCCAGACTAGTTTTATTCAATTTTTCAGATATTTTTCCATATGAATCCAGCATAAGTTTTTCAAAAACTAGTCCCCAAACAATTCAGCATCGGTGTATTTCACCAGAGGAACTGAATTCCGGGCGAAATCTTTCACCCTGTAGCCTACTATAGCTCGCTAATGAAGCGTTTATGGATATATGTTTATATGAACATTTTTACCTCTACTATCACGTATTGAAATATTTTACCATATTATGAATCACCCTGTATAACTCGCACTTTGCACTCGGCAGAGGGCTTCGCCCCCGGCACCACTGAAAATGTTTCTCTGCTGTATAATTCATTTTTGGTTGAAACCTTTTCTCTTGATAGAATTATCCAATAAAACGTTAGATAATTCTGAATTTATTTCAACTCTTCTCTCATGAATTATACAAAAGTCATTGTTTCGAAGAAGTAGTTGCCATGAAACTGAGAGACAAGGAAGAAGATAGGAAATGGTATTGAATAGAAAGAGATGGAGAAACAACAGCCAGCAGGTAGTGTGCCATCCAGGATAGGGTCGGTTGCACAAAAACCTGTCAAACTTTAACCATGATTGAATGCTATGTGAAGAGAAGCATTCTTTTCAAAAAAGACTTCCCTAATTGCTTCTTTTGGCATTTGATCATGATTAAAATTCAACAGGCTCTTGTGCAACTGGGAAAATGCGTTTGTTCAATTTGGAGTAATCATAAAATTAATATCTTGTGATTTATAATTAGATTTCCTATTGAATAGGTCAAAGGCCTATTCATACAGCAACCACATAGTACAAATTGTATTATTGTATTATGTGGTCGTTGTATTCATAGCCCAAAACATAGGCCTAAGAAGTCTTGCTGCTTTGACAACAACCTGTTCATTGGAATAGAAACTAGTTTTCATATTTCAACCATGGTATCTTTAGTTAACTCAACAAATACGAGAATAATTACTTTCTATGTGACAATAGAAAACATGAAAATAATAAACAAGTTATTACCACGAAGCTATAAAAAGTGTGAGAAGCATATTTTTCTTGTAGAAATCGTATTGTTAAATTATTCATAAATACAATTTAACGTTGTACACTGGAAAGTAAAATAATAATGATAATAAGGCAAATAAGAACTCCACAATTGATACCTACATGTTCTCCAATGATAATATGTAATCACACAACACAAGATAAGGTTTTTTGATAGAAAATACAATAATAAAGGCAAATTATTATTCCACATTTGATATGTGAATGTTCTTCAAAGATAGCCGACTATGTGATTACACAATAGGTAGCCTACACGACACACAGATGAAATTAGAAATAATACATGAGGCTGATTGGATAAAATTACTCTATTATTACATTACTGAATTAACATTGATTTAAACAGAATTGTCTCTAGCAAGTGAATAGTGATTAACACGACGTTATTCGGGGGAAGAATGATTGTATCTGACGAAGCTCTAGACAGTTTTCTTGCACTTAGAGGAAGATATAATTTTCAATGTAGGCTATTAACTTTTTGGAATGGAACATTCAAGGGTCAAACTATGCAATATTTACATTAAAAGGACAATATCGTTTTGAGTGAACCAATGTTTGCAATGAAACGAAGAGCTTAACGAAGCACGAAGCTTATCTCTTGTCAATATCCTAAAATAGCAAGTTCTAGCCCGGGGGAACTAGTTTCTACAGTATTATTATCACCCTCCTGACTATTTCTAACCAATCCACTATTCGTCTCATTTCGTTTTTTTTTGTCTCATTTCATTGTTGCAGTACAATGAATACGGAATGCTGTTCTGGTTTCTCAAGTGATCATCATTTTTCTTATTTATTTAGGAACTACGGCCGAAGGATATAGAATATTTGCAGTAGAAACACTTTACATACATGGGTTACTATTGTTCAAATTAATAAAAACAATATAAAAATCTTGTAGTACCCTTCATTATTAAAGACATTAAAAAATAAGGATAATATGAAAGGGAAAGGAATTTTATAATAAAATAGATACGTTGAAACCTCCATTTAACAATTGAAACTACCCCAATTGAATTTTTGAGCTCCGTATGAACTAAAATAGCATCGACTCGCTCAGTTTCAAGCGTTAGCTCATGTGGGTATGCTCTTCGGTGATTATGTGCAGTGCAGTTAATCATGCCTTATATATGCTGTGTACCAGGCTTTAGAAGCAATTATGATAGATTATCTAAGGTATCAGTATTTTTGTTCCCCAAGGACTGAAATATAGGGCTGAAATATGGCTTCCAGCTATACACAAAAGTAATATTATGGATTGACTAAATCTATGTCAACCCCGAAATAACATACTATAAAGGTCGAAAATTCGAAGGTTTAGCTGTTCAATCAAATGAAAATTCATGCAATTTAGCAACAACTATACAAACATTCATGGTATCCTCTCTGTTATGTTGTAGGCTTATCTCCTTGTAAAAATTTAACAGGTAATCAGTTATATGATCTCACTCTACAAATCTTAGAGTTGTTGACTGAATCAGGATGCAACGTTTTTAGTATCATTTCTGATAACAATCGTATTAACAGATCAATGTTCAAAAAGTTATGTAGAGGAGCTCTGAAATCTAAGTTTGTCAATATTATAAAGAGCTCCAAGTGATTTCATTCTATTCAGAATTTTATAATCTGGAAAAAGGCGAGAGTAAATTTAACTGTCCGACGACTGGATTTTGCGGAAATAAGCTGAAAACTAGAAAGTGAACCGAAAATACGAGGTGTTTGGGCCATTCTGTATGTAGCATAAGAAAATTTTGCATGCAAAAATTGGTTCTGGACTTCTCTTATGTATCCAAACAATATATTGAAAAATCAGAACTGGATTATTATATTGAAAGCACATCCCCTTTTTCATCTCTATTATTGCTTGTCTATATAATACTGACTGGACTAATATTAAACATAACATTTCAGGTTCTGAAAAACATATGTGTAATTTGATTCACTATCAATAATTTCAACATCGATAATACCTACACCAGATACTGAACTCTACCACAAATGGATATAAAGGTATTTCCACACATGCCGAACAGAAGCTCGAACAGCGTAGCGAATCGTACAATCTGCCCTGCAGCGAACATTAGCCATAATTATGTTTCATAGTTTTTAAACTCAGCTGTTAAACGACCACCGCGAAGTTCTCCGAACCGTTCGACGTCCCTCTAGCCGCTCTCTTAACCGTTCTCCACGCCGTTCGCCGAACGCTGAACTTTTCAGCCAATCAGAGCCCTCGATTAAAATTCGCCGTGCAGCTTGCGGTCCAATTTTGGCTATTCATCACAAGTGGAAAACATGAGAATACTTCCGCGAATATTAATACAGTACAGGCCTCTTCTGATAATCTATATTTTGAACAATTCATTGTCATGAATAATACATTAGGAATCGATAAATAATGTTTAATGCAAATAGAATCATTTCTGAAAAATTAATGATTGGATCAATTTCAATATAAAAATATTTTTGACCAAGAACTAAGTATCATGACAATTATTTCCTTTTAAAATTATAATCACTTTGTTATGTTTAAACTAATAATATTAATTTCACCAACTAACCAATAAGTTCACTGGATTCAATATCCTATTATTTCATTATCCTATATATTTTAATATCCTATTTATTTCAATATCCAATATATTTTAATAAATACTACAGCATATACTAACTCACAAAAAGTGACACCTTTATAAATATTCTCCACTTGCCATCAATTTTTGTTGGTAAGAACCTTGATCATTGTTATTTCACGAAAAAGTGGGTAGAGTTGAATAATTTCCCCCAAAAGGTGTCTGGTTTAGTCTATGTTTTGGCAACCAAAAAAACGTACTCAGGTGGATAGGATCTTTTCAGGCTCACCAATCTAGGTTCTCAGGCTCTTTCATTCTTTTATGTCGAGTGAGTAAACGTGTGTCAGTTCGGCTCCATCTTCTAACAGATATTTTGTAGGGTTATACAGTTCAATTCACTTCAAATTATACATCTAGTTATTCAGTTTCTCGAGCTAAATTCAATAGTGAAATTATATTTTTGATTAACTCACACTCTTTTTATTTATCTTGAAAAAACATTCCTAATTCTTCAGTCTACCTTCTCGCCTGTAAAAGAGTAAATCCACCTAATGGTACACGATGGTTCGACCGAACAGAGGCACACCAAAGAATGAGGTCAATGCTCCAAAGCCAGGGCCAGCTATTTCTGGATCACTGTCTGAAGAGACCCTCCGAATTATTCGACAGCAAATCGAGGAATCTGTGCATCATGCTGTTTCTATGGCTGTGAAGTCTATTTTTGAGGAACTTCAGGCATTGAAGGAGGAGAACAAACAGCTGCACAATAGAATTCGTGAGCTAGAGGTGTCTTGTCACCTGAAGGTCGACGACCTCGAGCAATACGGGCGCCGACATTCAATACGTATTTTTGGGATCCCGGAGAGCGACAAAGAAGACACGGACCTGCTGGTGCTTGATGTCTTCAACAAGAAGCTGAACGTGCCCGTGACTCTGGCAGATGTCAACCGCTCGCATCGCGTTGGAAGGCATCAACCACCTCAACAAGGGCAAGCGAAACCCAAGGACAGACCCATCATAGTTTGACTCTACAGCTACCGGACCAGGAAGATGATCTTCGATGCTAAGAGGAATCTGAAGGGTTCTGGCGTCACCATTCGCAAGGATCTGACTGCGGAGCGTCTCAAGATCCTCAACGCTGCGGCCGACCGTCATGGGCATAGGAATGTCTGGTCATTGGATGGGAGGATCAAGATCTCTATCGGCGAGGGAGGATTCAAGAGGGTCCACACAGTCGAGAGGATGACCGACCTTCAAAAAATAAAGCTAAATTAAATCATTTCAGGATTCGATGACTAAGGTGCCCTTCACTACAATAATAGGAAATTCGTATTAATACATTTCACAGTAGATATTTGCATTTTTCATGAGCTGGCTTTCTGTTCTATAAATGAATCTTTCCACTGCTATTTATGATTATATATGAGGCAATTAATTTAAACTAAGGAGATCCACATTTGTTAATACTGATTAATAATTTATCTTGATATTAATTCCCAAAACTACGTTCAATGCATCAACTACTATACTCCAGAGGGTACTTAGAGAATCATTATCTCTATTCTCACTAATAATTATTACATCTCTTACCAAAATTATTTCCATAATTAATAATTTTCGAAATGCTGAATTTCAAATAAATTGGATGATTAACATACGTTATAGATATGGATGTAATCTATAGGTAAAGATAGTAATCTCTTCTATATCATAATGATATCTACTACTGTTGCCACAGCTCGAACAATAGAAGCTAATGTGTGAAGAATTATTGATAGAACAGAGGGGTGGGTAGTCTGTTCATATGCTTATATAGGGGATGTGTTTCATTTAACGTTATCTTAGACATTCATCACTAAAATATTACAGTTCTCAATTTACTACTTTTATCGTTATTGCAATTCCCAATAGTTAATTATACTTCTAATACTATATAATATTTTTCACACTTCACCGTTCAATCCTATTTAAAACTCATCTAAAATAATCTAGCACTTTCTCCATCGTCTCCTCTACTTCTTATTTTTCTTTCTCATTTCTCTTCTTGATCTTATATTTATAATGATTACCTGAATATTGTTGTTTGCGATGATGATTATTATTCTTTTGTTCTTCTTCTTCTTCTTCTTCTTCTTATTCTTCTTCTTCTTCTTCTTCTTCTTCTTCTTCTTCTTCTTCTTCTTCTTCTTCTCTTTCTTTTTCTTTTCTTCTTCTTCTTCTTCTTCTCTCCTTGATTAATTCAAGATCGCTCTCCTTGATTAATTCAAGATTCCTTTTCGCTCTACCTCCACTTGGACCCAATTCTTCCACTACTGGATACCTACTCGCTCCATCTCCACTTGGACCAGATCACCCACTACCAGTTCTTCCTCAATCTTCATCTTATTCACCATTAGGATTATTCATCACCGGAACTCCACACATCTACATCTTATTGTGTTTAGTGAATTTTTTGAACTAGTGCTTTAAATAGTGAAGGGAGCCGAACTGTCAAGGCATACTGAATGCACTCGAATCAAGAGACTTTTCCATTTAGGTTAAGTTTTATCAGTTTCATCCCCATTTTCCCCATCATGTGTCGTTCTGAGGTCGGTTCACGATTGGTCTGCTGCTTCCATGATGCCTCTCACTGACACGTCAGCTCACTCGCCCTCAAGTAGGTATGATTATTTCAATAATAGTAATAATGACGCAGGTATGTTTCTAGCAAATAAGCTCCACTCTTTCAAAAAACTTTTCAAGGCTGCTCACCTTAACGTACAATCCCTCAGTTGCCACATTGATGAACTCAGAGCAATCTTCCGTTTTCAGGACTTCAATATAATCGGAATTTCCGAATCATTTTTGAAGCCTAGTATTTCATCAAATTGTGTTGCTTTGCCTGGATATAATCTTTTCCGGAATGATAGATTAAATAAAGCTTGTGGGGGTGTAGGAATTTATGTGAAAGATGGTATCAAAACAAAAGTTTTAATCACATCCAAACAAGAGTATTGTTCCAGACCAGAGTTTATGCTACTTGAATTATCCTTATCTAGTACTGATAAATTACTCGTTGGTATCTGTTATCACCCACCAAAAATAGGTCATTTCACAGATTTCGAAAATGCCTTGCTTTCTCTTATGCCTTGTTATAACCGTATACTAGTTATGGGGGGATATGAACACCGACTTGAACATGACAAATCGTAACTTTGACTACTTTCAACTGACTACAATTTTCCAATGCCTAAACATGACTATTTTACCTCTCGATCCAACTCATCATACCAATGAATCAGACACACTCATTGACCTTCTCATTGTTAGTGATCCCAATGAGGTTGTTCAAGTAGGCCAAATCTCAGTCTCAGCTATTTCTAGACATGATTTGACCTACTGTGTACTTTCCCATAAGATACCCAAGCCAGAACAGAAAATTATCACTTATAGAGACTTCAAAAACTTTGATGAAGCCGCCTTCCTGACTGATGTGGCTCAGACTCCATGGCATCAAATTGAAGCGTTACCCTCAGTTGATGACATGGTCAAGACTTTCGAGAATTGGACTTTGACTTTGTATGACAAACATGCACCTTATGTGACAAGGAGGATTAATAGAAAACGACGAGTACCGTGGATGACTGAAGACATACTTAAGATGATGGGACGTAGAGACAAAGCACATAGAAAATTTAAGAAGACATTTGACTTGGACAGTTTGATAGAGTATAGGAGCCTTAGAAATAGGGTTAAACAGGAATTATGGAACTCAAAGATTAGGTACTTGAATTCGTTTATGACAAACAATAGACAAGACTCTAAATCACTTTGGCAGGGAGTAAAAGAATTCGGGCTTGGCAAACAGAAATCGAATCCACAAATTGACTTACCATTGAATAATATAAATGACCATTTCATTTCACACTCTAACCAATTCGACGAAGTTGTCATTGCTAATCATTTATTTATTTATTTCTTAGAACAGTCACAAACACGATATTTGGAAAGAGAAACAGGCAATTGCCCAAAACTTCTTCAATTCCAAATGCATATCAATGATCTTGAAGAGCAGGTTACAAACTTAGATTTACCAATCACTGATCAATTTCATTTCCATCCAATCTCAGAAGAAGACACTTTCAGAGCAATTCAACGTATTCATAGTAATGCTACGGGTGTAGACAAAATTCCTATTAAATTTATCAAGAAGATGTTTTTTGCTGTTTTACAAACCATTACATATATTTTCAACAAGTCACTTGAAGAAGGCATTTTCCCTGAAAACTGGAAGTTTGCTCTGGTTCGCCCTCTAAATAAAGTTCCATCACCCAATAAAGTTGAGGATTTTAGACCAATCAGTATTTTACCTGCATTGTCCAAAGTGCTAGAAAGACTCATTCATGCTCAAGTTGTAAAATTTCTAGACAACAATAGTAAGCTTCATAACTTTCAATCAGGCTTTAGAAAATTCCATTCAACTGAAACAGCTCTGCTTCGTGTCACTGATGATATAAGGTTAGCTATGGACCAAAGAAAATGCACCATCCTCACCCTATTTGATTTTTCTAAAGCATTCGATACTGTTGATCATACAGTCCTTCTGAATAAGTTGGCTATTCTTGGTTTCAGTCACAACTCGTTAGTTTGGTTTAAATCCTATCTATTAGGTAGGAAACAATGTGTATCTGTCGGTGACAAAAAGTCTACTTGGAAAAACGTTATGCATGGAGTACCACAAGGTTCATTTTTAGGCCCTCTTCTCTTCACTTTGTATGCTAATGACCTTTCTTCCATTATCAAATTCTCCAGTTTCCATACTTATGCAGACGACCTTCAAATATATTTAAGCTGTCCCATAACAAAAATTAATGAAACAGTTGGAATAATGAATCAGGATATCAATTCGATAGTGGAATGGACAAAGAAAAATGGCCTTAAGCTTAATCCCATCAAAACACAACCCATTATAATTGGATATTCTCGTCTTATAAACAATATTGACCTTGAATCGATTCACAAAATTAGTTTAGACAGTAATGACATTCCTTACCGTAGCTCAGTTAAAAATTTAGGCATTATTATGAAAAATACTCTTGACTGGTCAGAACAAGTGAACAAAACCTGTAAAAAGGTATTCTCAGCCATGCATGCATTGAAGAAAATGCACGATATTCTCCCTAGAAACATTAAATTATTATTGGTTCAATCTCTCATCTTCCCACATTTAATGTATTGTAATTCTGTTCTTAACGATATGCAAGTCACTCTGAATGATAAACTACAGCGTTGCCAAAATTATTGTCTACGTTTCGTCTACTCTCTCCAACGCCATGATCATATCACCCCAGCCCACATTGCTAGTTCAACATTAAAGCTTTCTGATCAAAGGCTTTTTCAAATAGTCAAGCTTGTTAGAGATATCTTGAAATACAGTAATCCGAACTATTTTAAAGATGATTTCAAATTTGTCTCTGAAGGTAGGAGGATAGACGCTTTACATACTAGAACTGGAGAAAGTACTTTAAGGATACCCAATCATCGAACTACTATTTTCACAAAATCCTTCTTAGTCAGTGCCTGTCGTGCATGGAATGCACTTCCTGTTTCTATCAGGTCCATCGAGAGCCGAGCGAGCTTCATCCTGACTTTAAAAAAACATCTTTTGGAACAAATGGCTGAAACTGTCTGGCCCTAGAACGATCACATGACAACCATCCCCCACCCATCCCACAAATTAATACAAACCTTTAAACCTGTTATAGAATGAATTGTATGTATATTTATATTATATAAACTCATGTTATTTTAATTATCCACTGCATACTGCTGTGTATTACTGAAAGTTGATTACCCTGATCTACTTTCAGCCTACTTTATTCTATTAATCAATAATTTGATCTTATCTACCTATATAATTATTTTACTCTATCAATTTTCTGTTTTTTTTTCTCTTAAATATTTATATTAATTAAAACTTTTACAAAATTTCCATTAATAAATAAATCCTTAGTTTAATTAATTAAATTAACGTTTTGGTAGAGAGTTAGTGGGGAGGATATTTTTAATATTCATTCCAAAGAATGGACATTGATATGTTCAAAGCTCCGCCAATTTATGTAGATGCTTAACAATATAATTATCTATAGTTATTATATTACAAATTACTTTTTCATATCATATACAGTTCAATAATTATTTTCTTAGTCTATATTATGTAAATTCATCTATAATTTTGCTGTATTGTAAGCTATTGTATATAAGTGTATAAGCCAGTATATATTGTAATCTACATAAATAAAGTACTCAATCAATCAATCAATCGATCTATACTATAATAAAGTTAAGAGCTGGCCTATATTAGTACAGGATAGGAAAGTTATGTTTGACGCACGTCTGAACTACTGGACTGATCAACTTGAAATTTTGCATATAGATACTCAATTAACCGAGGATGGTTATAGGCCTGTTTTAAATTCTTCAAATTTTCATTACGTCAAGTTTTCAATTTGTCAAGTTTTAAAATAGACCCTTGCAGAGCACGGGTTACATGCTAGTCAATAATAAAGTTCTGATCAAGGAATAAGGGAGTGTTATTTCCATCGATTTGCAACATTCAGAACAGTACTGAACTGTACTCTGCACGACACTCCACAGCGTTTTCAGCCAACTGTACAGTGCGTCATTCAGTCTATCAGTGACTTGACTTGATGTCTTGAATGAGGAAGAGGCTGAGCAAATTGAATAAAAAATATCATAGAGATTTACAATTTATTGATGAAAATATAAACACATCGAAGAATGCGTTTTTGCATTGCGGGTACTAGTCCAGGCAATGAATGCTCAAAAAAGTTTATAGAATGAAAAGTTAGGAAGACAATTTTTGACCCCGCGGATCTCTTTAGGGTAGTAAGGTGGTGAACATATCGAAAGTCCCCATCTCTACCCACTGTGCTGAGGGGGTGGTGGTGGTGGTTGAAAAGTACAATTTTTTGGTTTCTTGCATATAACTCGAAAACTATACATCTTACGGACATGACTATACAATAAAACATTGAAGCTTACATAATTTCCTACAATATTCATTCCACGAATTTTTGTATACCTTCCATACTTTGAATAAAAAAAAAAAACAAAAATTTGATGAAAACCTGTTATTCCAACAATTACATACTTTCAAGACCGGATTTCTCGATAACTGTTGGAAATATCACAAAACTCCACTCAACAGGAATTGTAGAGAATTTATCAAACTTAATTTAGAGCAGTTATCTTGGTTGAACGCATTGTTGCAAAGATATAAGCGTGGAAGCAAAAAGCTAAAGAATGCAACATTTGAATCACCCTCATCACTTCAAAAAATAGGGTAGGGATGGGGACTTCTGATATGTTCTCCTCCTAACTAGTATCAACAACGCTGCAAAGTCAAAAATTGTGTTCAAAACACTCCTTCGAAATTCATTTGTCAATTGGTCAATTGTTGCAAAACTGGAAATTTCATATTCAACACTAGATAAAGCTGCTGCAAAAGTCGTAGGGAAATGCGTAAAAGTGTGGAATTATACATCAAATTGAAGAGAATTTGATGCTCTATGAGCTCACAATTAGCATGAATTTTCTCCATGGGTTTCAAAATTTTCATTTTGAATGTTGCATTCTTTTAAAGCTGCTACATTTTTCTCATCAAATACCTTAACACATAGCTTGACATTTTGCCTTTCAAGGGAACTTGGGAAGAGAACTTTTCTATCGAGTGGAGGTGCTAATTTGATAACACTATTCGCTTCTGAGTAATGAAACGTTTTCAAGTGAGAAAAGCTTGCAGTGAGGATATTATCATGGTTAGCAGAATCTGGTATGTGAAAGGTTTGATTTGAGTCAGTCTGATTCAACCAGTTGTTACGAATACATGTACAGAATCAAATAGTAGAAAATATACTATGTGAGGGATCAATCTATATGTAATGTGTTCTGAGTCACAAAAACAAGTAAAATTTCAACAAAATAATCAATTTTAATGAATTTTAGTTTCCAATCAACAATATCTTCTGATTGCTACAATTCAAATGTATAGCCTAATCCAGAATCCCTTTGGGCGTGATTTTGTGCGCTCTCCGGTCTCAGGTTGAAGAGCACAAAATTACGCCCAGAGGGATTTTGAATTGTACATTTAAATTGTGACAATTAGAGGATATTGAAAATTTTGCATGAAAAATTGGTTCTAGACTCTAGACCTCTCTAATGTATCCAAACGATTTATTGAAAAATCAAACTAAAATATATATTGCAAACACCAATGTATATACCGGTAGTGACTGGACTATAATGTTTTAAAGGGTAAAGAGTAGATTAGTGAGTTTCGATTTTTCTTCTAAATTGCCTTTTTTGTTTTATTCAAAATACATACAGTAGTTATAATCGTATAATGATGCTACATTTTGATGAATAACATACTTTTGCACTTTTGAAATTGTTATTTGAGAATATTATATTGTTCCAATAAACATGTGTTTCAACCAGCAAGGAAAACCGGGAAGAACGTGAAATATACGGGGAATGTACGGGAATTTGCCCTGAGCCTGATTCAGTGGACACTCTGTATAGAGATTAGGTTAAAATTTTGTCAATAACTTCGGTCCAAACGCGGCTTAAGTCAACTCGCTAACGCTCATTCGATAAATGTAATTGAATTAAAAATATCTGAATAATAGTTACAGAACAGAGTTAAAACGAATATATAATAATAACAACAATGTTATTATCATATTTAATTCTATAATGTAATATTATACAATATTAGTTCGAATTCAAATTCATTCAAATAATTTTATTATTATTGTTTTAAATGTCATAATAGTAATAATAATAATAATAATATAATAATAATAATAATATGTGCCTGCACTTTTTTAAAGATGATAAAGAAGACAATTTTGAATAAAATTTAGAATTTAGAAATAGGCCGACACATCTAGAAAATACCTGAGTCTATACCTAATTCATGCAGGTGAACGGGCTAGAGTCAAGAAAACTTCAATTAATCTTGCCATGCCTGATTTAATAGGTTTATACTATAGAATAACACTACAATTTGAAATAATAGAAAAATACAAACAGCTTCAATAAACATTGGCAACTAAAATCGAACAACAGAAACAACAATTTCATGTTACTTTGGTGACATTCTTCATCTGACATTACTATCCTCGATTAGATAGCAATACGTCACAAAACCAAACAATATCAGTCATCAAATAACAAGTTCATTTCAACATGGAATTACTCAAGAAAGAAAAGCCCGTTGAACCCAAGTTTCGTCGATAGTAACCCATATAACCCATTTCATAATAATTTTGAATCCCCACTTTTGATTGACATTCTCGAATGAACCTTTGTTTCACTACACTGCACTTTCGTTGGTATGTAAGTTGCTTTATCGTTGGGGTTACAGTACCTTGTTTTTGGCGGTGAGCTTTTACCGGTTGAATTTGGCTTGACGGCGACGTCCTCTTACGTCCCTAGACCTGTCGTCTGAACGGGTGTCTTGAAGCGGTGTTACATAAAGTTGCGGAACCAAAGGGGTGGTAGTACAAGAAGTTGGTTTGGGGACACACATGAACCGCTGTAAATAAATGTATTACAGCATTAATTTCTAACTCTTCCTACAATTCATCAAAAGCTAAAACAGGAGTTTATTCTGTTATTCAATTTAGATTTTATCTTGACGTTCTGATTTCATTCTCAAAATTTAACAGATTTAAAACAAATTTACTTGCCAGAGTGTCATTAATATACAATGCAACATTTATGAAAACACCCGTAATAAATTAATATAATGCTTTTAGAGAAATGAATACTTCATTAATTATGATGTTAACTTTTATATAAGTTTGGTTTGCAAAATCAAATATAATTTTTCATATAGTAGCTCGACTAGTATTGTTGGAAACTTGTGCGCTAGCCAACATTTATTAATATTAATTTCATGGAAAAGAAAAACTTTCTTCTTTGTCTATTAAGATTTCTATCATAAAAATTTACCAAATTATTCGAAAGCCTTAATGACATAAGAAAACAGAGTCTGAAAAATATAAAATTATAAAATGTCATAAACTCAATATGAACATAATCTTAAAAATTTCATTCCAATTTAAAGGCTATCTTCCTGACTTTCAGCAATACTCTACGATAATATATCTCCAGAAACAATAACTCAAATGTAACGTAACTGAAAACTTTCTATACTTCTTTAGAAAAAATTTATAAGTATCTTCCATCACTAATAAAATCAAAAGGATTATTCTCAATCAATATTATTAACTTGAAAAATAACAGGCTTTGTTGATAAAATCTTTTGATTGAAGTTTCAATTGATTAATTTCCCTAAATTATATTTTAACCTTAGTTTATGTACCTTAGCGGTTATTTGAAGAAACAATTATTCGTACATGAAGAAGAAACACAATTAAACCTTTCAGGACATGGCACTACTAGTAAATTTAAACTTTAATAAAAAAAACTAGTTCCTACATTAACTAATTGTATAAACTTATAAACTTGCCCAAAAAGGGGGAAACATAGTGACTACATCTTTACTCTCGTAGTGCTCCTAGCAAAGTGTCCTCCGAAACGTAATCTGGTCTCGCGGTTGGGGAATCCCCCCACTACTGTATTTAGAAACAGGTCTCCTATTGGGCGAAAGGAATCAATTTGACCAATCGTTGCGTGGCTTCTAGAGCCTTTGGACCAAATAGTAACTGCAAAATCGGTAGTTTGTTATAATTTCAATGCTTGCTGTTTTCCAACTTATCGCACTTTATGTCGCGACAAGAAGGCTAAGTTTTAGAGATAATTCCATAATCTACATTCCTCGACGACTCGGAGCCACAATTTTTAAATATCTATCATGGGAAACTCGAAGTCATGGCCGTTCATAATAGAGAGAGAAAATAATTTATTTCGCTAACTCACTTACAATAATGACTCTAGTCTATTGTGTATTAAATTTACTATTATAACTTGGGAAAAGGCCTGAATTAAACTTTGTGCTCGGCACAAATAATATAACATTTGTACTAAAAATAACAACAATGTTATTATCATTAGTGCGCTATGCCAAAGTTATAAAATCAGAATAATTTGTTATTATGACAAAACAATAATAATATAATGAATAGACTCATATAATAGAACAGGAACCCCAGCAATAATAAGAATTCAATCATGGCAATATATCCAATACCCTCTAGAATATTATATAAAGAGATGATAATTTGGCCGGAGGATAATGACGACAAGGAGGAGGAGGAGATGGAGGAGGAGAAGGAGTAGGAGGAGGAGGAGTAGGAGTAGGAGTAGGAGGAGGAGCTTGTGGTTGTAGAGGGGTTGGTGGAGATGGATGAGGATGATGAGGAGACGATGACGAAAGGAGAAAGGTGAAACCGATGACGTCATAATCAGTGAGTTGGGAGTTAGCGACTTCCAAAGTTAGCCATTTCCAATTCTCCACAATTTTCTGGCCAGAATCAGCGGGTTCCAGAGTTAGCCAATTCTGTTGGCGACAGAATCAGTGAGTTCCTAGCCAGTCACTTCCACAACCACAGTTAGCCAAATTCCAGTTACCCAATTCCGCGTTCCCGAAATTTTCTGTTCAGCAACAATAGATCAGTTGACAATGAAATTTGAAGGGAATGTTTGGAACACAATTTTCGACTTTGCAGCTTTGTTGATACTAGTTGGAAGGTCAGCATATCAAAAATCCCAACCCTTACATCATGTGCTGAAGGGATGAGGGTGATTTGAAAGTTGCTTTTTCCACTTCTTACTTACATGCTTATATCTTGGAAACAATGGGTTATATTGACATAACTACATAAAAATGAAGCTTAATAAATTTCCTACAAGTGTTGTCTGATAGAGGTTTTCGATAAATCCTATATTTTTCGAGATATTTATGTTCTAAAGTGATGCATTTTCGATTGTTTCATTGTTTAAGAACTCCTCTATTTCAAAATCTTTTCTTCCTCTCTAGAGACCATTCTCAAAAACAGGGTCCACGATATTCTTCTCACCACCTTTCTTCCAAAAACTCTCAGTCTTTGCATATCTCCAGCAGTAAGCACCCATGTTTCCTAACCGTAACACACCACAGGCTTCACCAATGCTTTGTATAATTGTAATTTTGTAGCTCTTGATTGCATTCGAGATTTGAATAGCATGATACTACTAGGGCATAGTATGACCTGTTTCCCGCCATGATACTGTTGTTAATCTCTACTGAGACTTTCCCACTACTTGTCACAAGTGTTCCCAGATAGACAGACAAATTCGTTTACCTGTTGAAATGTGTAGGGTCCAATCTTTATGTCTCTAGCATCTCTCCTACCCACTGCTGGTGACACTCTCAGGTATTTTGTCTTGATCTCGCTGATTATAATAAATTTAAATTTATGTGTTTGTTTTTCCTATTCCTATGAATATTATTCTTCAGATATTGGTTCATTGTGTATGTACTGTAATTATGTTATGAAAAAATGTGTTATATTTTTTGTTACAGGAATCAATTTTTTGTATGGCTGTTGTATTCGCATCATTCTTCTATTGAGGCACCACAATAAAAGCTATATGAAGGCTTTGTATTTCCTTGTTACTCATTGATCAAAACTGACTTTTCTTGAATGTCATTATAATGCAATTAGTTAAATAATAGTAGTCTAACGATTATTTTCAATAACTTGACTAATGAAAAATGAAGTTAATTGCAATCATGGTGAGAGGAAAAAGATGTTATCAGTTCCATATTATTGTCAGTTGTCAGATAACATGACGTGGTAGTGACAACATCTTATTTAGTCACTATCACCTAGTGTAAATTTAGGTTGTAGTGATTCAGTTCACCTTAATATTATGGAGAAATTCCACACATGCATGTGCCTAGTGTGAAATCTGATTCCAATTATTTGGAACGTCTTCACAGTTCTTATATTTTCTGTAAACTTTTACCCTGAATACATTTTATCTTATTCAACAAGAATATCATACAATATTGGCTCTAAATAAAAATATAAATATCAGTACCTACCCTTTCAAATTATCTTGTCACAACATGTTTCGGACATTAATGCTATTTTCAAGATCTTGAAAGTAATTTGAAAGGGTACTGTGATTTTTATTTTCATTTATATCAAAAGTAGCCCTAAAGAAAAAAGACAATACTGGCTCTTCTCATGATTTTTTATATTAAACATTATCTTGTTTTCCATCATGAGTCTAAGCTAAGTTCTATGAGATCTCGTCGATAACATTCTAATTGATTACATAACATACGTTTAATTGATAATAACATACTAATTGATAACATAATAATAATTGATAATAACATACATTTCCGAACCAAATAATTTAAAACAAATTTAAATTGAAATAGGCATTATTACTCTAGTTGTAAATGTGTAGATTTGTATATTTTTCATGTGATTTAGTGATTAGTGGTGATGGAGAGGATTAATTCACTTATGAATCCATCAGTAAACTTGTATTACTTTTTACTCGCAAAAAGCTACAAATTTAAACACTTGTGCCTGCTCAACATAGTTTGTTGTACGTTTCAAGTGACCTTAACTTTACAAGATGTGTAAATTAAAAATGTTTCGATTGTCATTCCTCAACTTTATTTTATTGGAACCATTATCCTCAGACACCAAAAGAATAATATGTTTTTGGGTATTCGTTGATAGTTGAGATCCAGAACTAAAAGCGTAACATAGAAAACAATTTTTTTCTCCTATTTCGTTTTATTATATTATTATTATTCCAACATTTTTTTCATATCTACACTATCAATAGTAAGATTTACTTTAAGAAATCAGCACATGATTAACATTGTTTTGCTGTCCTTGACCGTCTTTAGTCAAAGCAGAAAGCCTTATTTTTTCGAAGTCCACACAGCTGCTAAATTGTTTGTAGGCTACGCTACGAAGAACTATAATGAGATATTACAATATTCCATCTCACTTATGTAAATTTATTATTAAATCATGAAAAGATCTATTTTCTTGGTGGATATAATATATTTGAGATATAATTCATTGGTAAAGACAGTTATCGTGATTTCCTTCCTTACCCCCACCCCTCCCTCTTCATCGTAGAAGGAAGCAGCCAAAGGCAGTTTCCCCCTCCAGCTTCAGTTGGCATGAAGTACTTGAGGCTACAACATCGTTACTACTTTGAAGCCCCGGTTTCAATTGCAGTTTTCTTCAGTTTTTCAAGTAAGTTTTTCGTTTATAATCACACAGCTCTTTTCTTTTGTTCACCCGCGGTCCTCCACTTGTAAAGTTTCTGTTTCTAATCTCCATAATTGGTCCTCCGGGCCGGAGATTAGATACCGCCCACCTAAAACTACATCGGAGTTTTATCGAGGAAATGTAATTGTTTATTTGAGATTTAGCACATATAAATACGAAGCGGATATCACACATACGATGCACACAAAGAGACTGTTACATATATGATTGTTACACGAAGCGGGGTAGACGATAATAGAAAATTTACACAAAGTTCAGAAGGGGCTGCCGAGATTTAGACTACTGGCAACACTATAAGTTTGTTCACAGGTCGGATGAGCGTACCGCCAGCTGTGCGGATTAACACTACTCTTATTATTTTGTCTTGTCCAGGAAATACTTTCTCAATTTTACCAATAGGCCATAGTGTAGGTGCAGTGTTCAAATGTTTTATAAGCACAATTTGTCCAACTTTGATGTTTTCTGTTGGAGTTTTCCACTTATTTCGTTGAATGAGTGTTTGTAGATACTCAGATTTCCATCGACGCCAGAACGACTGTACTAATTGACGCAGGTGAGTCCAACGTTGCCGATTTGAGGTGGAGTCATTTAGAGGAAGCTCCATGGCCTGAAGCAGTGGTCGATGGCTGTCATATGAAAGACAGGATCGTTTGAGACGTCCGCCCACCCTGAGAGAACCGGATGGATCGATGAATGGCGCTAGAGAGTGTAATTTTCGCGGCGGGTTTTCTCCCTTGTTGAGAAGCTTGAAGGTGTCAATGAAATAGAACTCTTGAGTAAGTTTGACAATACTCAATAGTGCTGCACGACATTCAGCAACAGACAGATGCGGAGAGGTGAGGCGCGCCGGTTGTGCTCTATGGCTGCGAAGATTGTGCCTGTGTGTTTCCTTCAGCTTACAATTTTTTATGAAGCGCAACACAAACGCAAATATATGTATTGCTTTGTGAAGGTTGGAATATTTTTCAAAGAACTTAAGAGCGCAAGACTTCTCAACGGGGTTCGGTATGAAAGTGGTGTATTCAGTGATGCTCTCTCTCTTCACTGGGATGTTCAGTGTTGTCAGACCATATTCCGGGAAAACTATTATGTCAGCATTCTCTTTGGCAGCTCTTTCAATGATCATTACAAAATGGTTGGCATTCCTGAGAAACAAATCTTTTGGTTTTTCGAAGCCGTCCCATTCTAAAGGCGCGTATTCAACTACAGCTGCCACATATTTATCTCGCTCACTGTTCAAATAGCCGCTTACTATAATTGATGTAGCAAATAGTGTGCAAGCCACTAGGAACAAAAGAAATAATCTTTGGAAGTTGCGTACTATTGATGTCATTTTTTTCATTGAAGAGTTTCGGTTTTCACCTAAAACCACATTCTGAGTTTTGAATGGTAACGCTACTTCATAACGACCTGAAGGCCACCGAGTTGTAGTTTCTGTGTATAGGTTTTCACAATACACATGAGACGGGTCTTCCTCAGCTTTGATAGATATCTCTTCGGTTTCCCAAGACTTTTGAAGCAACTGATTAACTGGTTCTACATAGGTTAGAAGGCTGGTAGCTAAATCTGATTGTGATGTGAGTTCATTAGAATTTATTTTTCCAATGACAACATGGCCAAAAACCGTGCTCAAGGCTCCTGGAGAATTTTGATAAAACTTTGTGACTTCGTGATCTTGAGCACATAGAGTATGAAGAAATGAGCCAGCTCCTATGAGCAAATCAATTTTATCTGACACATAGAATTTTTCATCAGCCAATTTCAGACTTGAAAAATGCTTAAAATCTTCAGCGTTCAATGAAACAGAGGGTTGATTACATCTTATGACTGATAGCACTGTAGCTTTAGTATTCAACTTGAAATCCGGCTGAATCTGTGAAGAGATAGTTAAGTTAACCTCGCCCATTGTACTTGTTGTTTTAGTACCGATGCCAATGAGTTTTTGAGAAGAATAAGTAGATTTCAGATTCAATTTATTTGCTAGCTCCTTAGTAACAGCGGTTATTTGTGAAGCTGAGTCTAGAATAGCTCGCGCAATATGTGGCTTATTGAAAGAGTCGAAAACAACAACATTAGCGGTGCCAAGTAGACATAGAGATGATTCTGAAATGGATAGACTTGAAGTGTTACACACAAAGGTGGCAGGGGTCTTTTCCTTCTGAGCATGCAATAATGTATGGTGGTTACTAGAATTGCATAGTTTACAAGTTTTTTGTGACTTGCACTTAACACGATTATGAGTTCCAAAACATTCATCTTTATTCATAAGAATCAACAATTAAAATCATAAAACTTCAACTGAGTTGTGGTCGATGTTGTAGAAACGTTCCATGATGAAATAAAAACACATAGATGTTGTCAGTTTTCTACACTTTTCTACACAATTAAAATCATATCAGATATACCGGATTAACTCGAATCTCAGATATTTGCTATAGAAGAAGGTAGAGAAAGAAAATTGGCAACTATGCCGTCCTATCATTCCAATGACTATGACGTGAATCTCACTGAAGGTGAGGTGGAACTATTTTGTTGGTGCAAGTAAAGTTGTAAGACTAAAGCCCAGGCCACACTTACCATGAAGCGTTCTGATCCTACTGATGTGTGCACATATGAAGCATGCATCATTCCAGGCCGTTGTCATCACTGATCAAAGACCTAGAGATCGGATCAGAAATCAGCACGAGCATAGTGATCCGGGCTTAATTCTACACTTTTTGTCTTGGTAATTTATATTTTACTCTTTTGAGTTCCACAAGAAATTGACTCAAGTAGCACCAATGTGGTGCTCTACAAGTCGAAACAAATAGAAATTTAAGCAATAGATAAAATCCTAATTCCACATTAGTTTTCCATGATCCGCGAAATTGGCTTTTCAATGAAAGGCATTATCATTGCCGTCAATCTCAGGTATAAACCAAACAACAACAACCAACATTTCTAACTTGAAATTTATGTAAAATTTCCTAAATATTTCAATAGAACCAATAAACTTGGAATATTTCATAAAACTTGGAAAACATATCTCGAATCATAAAACATATCTCACTCGAAACATATCTTGAATAAGATTTTCTTTGAAGTTAACTAAGAAAAAAATCGATAGCAAAATATTAGGTTCCATTTTCTCTGTCCAATGATTGAATTTTTAATGTGACTGGATTTTTTATTGACATTCAACTACAATAGTTCCAAAAATCTCGAGGTTTCTGGGATAGGCCACTCTGTATAAAGCATAATAACGAGTGGGGGTACTCTGAAGACCCACTTGTTGTCGTTCAATACCCCTGAATCATTGGTCGAAGTCTTTGCTTGATTATTATATTTTTCCCGAGGGAAAGTCAATCAACATAGTAGAATACGTATGAAATAGTTTCTGATTGCTAAAAAGAGGATTGTCGTCCACGTTATAATGGCAGTTGCTATCATTAGATATATTTTGTTCCTTCTGGGACAACGTGTGCCAGACTTCTCATAGGGTCAAAGGTCAAGGTTAAGGTCAAAACTCCAAACACTCGAAAAAAATAAAAAATTAAAAAACAATAAAAAATTAGAAGACAAAATTAATAAATTTAAATCAAAAATAAATCAGAAGACTCCCCACCCACTTGGGAGTATAATATACAGTGTGCACAACAGTGTAGGGCCATCAGTGTTCATCCAAGAGCCACATAAGACACACGTATTGACCTGTTCAGTTCTAAGTGTTATAGAATCCAACGTTTTAGACATTGTGGTGCTAGCTGCCAACACATTTCTCTGTGAAGTATACTAGGACATCGCCACACCGCCGCCGCTTATCATTTTCTCGATAAAATAGTATATGTTCAATGAATTGCTTCTGATTACTAATTCTTATTCCTCAAATCCTCTTTACCCATTTAGTAATGTAAGAAGAAGTGGTTATTCTATAGAATATACAAGGAGCTCGAATATCCAATCAGTAATGAGATATCCTCTACAGTACGATGGATTGTATGTATGCTTTCAAGAGTCTTAGATATGAATCCTAGAATGCTAACAAACCATTTTTCACATCCAATAGTATTCAGTCACTGTTCAGTCAGTGTTCACTTACAGCTCACTAGAAGCTGCAATGAACTTATACTCTTTGGATATAGTAGTTTAAGTATACCTAACAAATAACAAGTAAATAGATATTCATCGTGGTGTAGTGGTTAATGCTTCTTCTTTTCATTCTGGAGTCCTGGGTTCGAACCTCCATTGTATATAGGTAGGTTAAGGGAATGTAGGTAGGTAGGTAGAGATAATAATTGATAATAGAGATAGTAGGGAATTGCTGTGTTACCAATTTTATCCAAAAAGGTTTGATAGTTCTCACCTATCACCTAAAGAAAGTTATCGGTTCCATTTACCAATATCTTGAGAAATCATGAATGGATTTAATGCTTATGAATAAGAACTCCAGTTTAGACCAAATCAAATTATAATTTTCACAAAGCTTGGGCAATTGAAAACGCAAAAACACTCAACAGAACCATTAGCTACATAAAACATAATCTTCTTACAAGCTAAATACTTATCTGTATATGTCAATTTCATTTATCTGTCTACAGGCTTTCAATATTTAACGAAATTATTTAACACAAATTTAAAAAATAATGAAATCCACACTCCAAAGATGATTTAGAACATCAATAAATTTTATAAGAACATTCAGATGTCAATTAAAACATCTTAAACTTCACTTATATAGAAAAAAAGAGGATAATATACATCGACCAGACAAGCCTTCAGCCATCTTTTGAGGGAAACGCCTAAATAGCCCAGTCAATAAAGGTTTTTTCGATCCGAAAATTAAATAAAAGCTGAATCTCTCACCATCGATCGAACCCTCCCAGAGTAGGAGGGATCGAACCCTCCCCTTCTGGGACCAAAAGTCCCAAGAAATCCCCCTGGAGCTTTCACCCCTAGCCACCCTCAAAGTTGAAAAATGCAGGTAATCACGGAAAATCAATTATCTCTGTAACCATTGATCGGAAAGAGTTCTATTATATGACATTCGATTCGTTACATTATGAACTACAATATCAAATCTCTTCATTTTTTTCAATAAAACGAACAGTTTTCTTGATAAAATAATAGGCTATAAATGTAAAAATTTAGGGGGGTTGCGTTTTTATTTTTTTGTTTTCTCCGATTAACTTCGAAGCAAGTGGTTTAAAAGAAAAATGAGCCCCATAATTAATGTAGCCACTTCCATTGCGAATCCACAGATCTATATTGTTACGTATTTGGCCGTGGAAGGGGAGACAGCCGACGCGGTACAGCGCGGCTGACTCTCTTCTCCATAGTAAACAGTGAACAGGGAATCAATTATCTCTGTAACCATTAATCGAGGAAAGATCTTTCATATATCATTCGATTCGTTACATTATTGACAATATTAGTCGTGTTCATTATTTCAATAAAACGAACAGTTTCCTTGATAAAATAATATTTATGATAAAATTTAGCGGTTTTTCGATTTGATTTTTTTGTTTTCTCCGATTAACTTTGAAGCAAATGATTTGAAAAAAATGAGCCAAATTATTAATGTCGGCAAATTATTAATTTTTCATTGCAAATCCATTGATGTGTATTGTTATGTATTTGAGATTCAATTTGACGCTGTGGATGGGGAAGCAGCCGACGCGGCTGACTCCCTTCACCATAGTAAACAGTAATACTGGGTCCGGCAGTCAAACCTGACGGTTTTTGATATTGGATAAATTAAAAAGCTGTTGAGATATATTTATATATTTTTTTTATTGTAAAGAGGAGAATTGGAAATTACATTTAGTATTAAAAAAAATTGAAAAATAGCTTACGGCGCAAAAATTATGTCATTTAAATGTTGACCACCATTTTCTGTACACTGTACGAGTCTCTTGGAAAAGTTCGTCATGACTCTCTCCAACGTTTGCCGCGGGATCTCACGAAGTTCTCGCCGAATATTCTCCTTCAGTTGATCCAAATTTCTTGGCTTGTCAACATACACTCTTCCCTTGAGATACCCCCACAGATAAAAGTCACAAGGGGACAAGTCGGGAGAACGTGCTGGCCATTCAATGTCACCCCTGAGCGAGATCAGCTTGCCTGGGAAAAATCCTCTGAGTTGAGCCATGGAGGCCCGCGAGGTATGGGCAGTAGCTCCGTCCTGCTGAAACCATACCCTCCTGAGAGGTATGCGGTGGCGACGTAACTCAGGAATGAGAAAGTCACAGATCATGGCAACATAACGCTCTGAGTTCACTGTCACTGTATGGCCACCCTCTTCAAAAAAATAAGGCCCTATAACTGTTGACCTACACACTGCAGCCCAGACAGTTACTTTTTCACAGTGAAGAGGCCGCTGATGAAGTTCCCGTGGGTTATTTGGGGCCCAATAACGGAAATTTTGTTTATTAACACATCCATTAAGGTGGAAATGAGCTTCGTCTGAAGTCAAAACAATGATTCCAGGGTCTTCCTCAATCTTTCTTAACATGGTTTCAGCAAAATTCAACCTTCTACCAAAATCTCCTGCTTGTAACTCTTGAACAATAGCAATCTTGTAAGGGTGGAAGCTCAAGTCGTCATGAAGAATACGTCTCACAGACCGGTCGGAGATCCGAAGAGCTTGGGCGTGACGAATGGCAGAGCGACGAGGGCTCCGTTCAAAAGCATGTCGAACAGCCTCAACGTTAGCAGGAGTTCTTACCGTTCGAGGTGATCCTCCTCTCCTTCTTGTGGTTCCAAACGCAGTGTTCTGAAAGTTCCGAACCCACAGAAGAATTGTGTTTCGTGACGGGATCGCACCACGAGGGGGAATGTTAAACCATATATGGAAACTCCTTTGCGTTAGAATCACAGAATCATTATTTCTAAAAAACGTCTCGACTACAAACGCACGATGTTCAGCGGTCCAACGCTCCATTGTTACTGAACTAATGAACTTCCACTCAAGGTGAACAAGATGGCGCCCATCCCCACCCGCCCAGTCACCCCCACCACCACCTATCCCCACTTAAAAACCGTCAGGTTTGACTGCCGGACCCAGTAGTACCGACTGCTTTCTACATTGCATCATATTTACACTTTGGCGCTTGAAACAATCAATTTTGTCCATTGTTTTGACATGTTCTGAATCTAGATTTTCACTTTCCAATACTCTACAGAATATTATAATTTTCTTGATTTAACTATGCTGATGATAAAAATCAGGCTTTCGTTGTATGCTCACAGAATTTATTAATTTGAAGTGTGCCTTCTCAATACGAGTCAGACGTATCACAATTTGAAAACTCTAGTTTTTGATATTGATGTTCTTCAATGAAGTTTGTAGATTATGACGTCTCCAACTTCTTCATCTTATCCTTATTTTGTGAAAAATGAAGATTCAGAATTTCTTTTCATGGCTTTTTTGTGTTTTTTCTTGTTTGATTACTCTTTATAATTCAAACACTTGATAATGGAATGAATATATCTGAGTAATTTGGGCGAAATTGAAGCGTAACCTCCAATCTTCTAAGCGGACTGCAATGATTGTGACATTAAGAGTCGTCAAGATCTGAATTGCAACTCTCAATGAGACCACCCAAACTGTCCTCATAAAAGACTCTGGTAAGCAAAAAAGGAATGATATTTAAGAGAGTTATTGATCAGCTGTAGTTGAAATTGAATATATGAATTTACTAGCTGTCAGGCTCGCTTCACTCGCCATATCCGTCTAGCCAGGGGGCTCCGCCCCCTGGTCCCCCGACTGGATCGTCCAGGAATGAGATCAGCAGGCTCGCTTCGCTCGCCTGCATTTTTCATTTGAGTATTTTTATCATATGTTAGGACAATCCAGTCGGGGGTCCAGACTAAACGTCTGGCTAAATGGATATGGCGAGCGAAGCAAGCCTGACGGCTAATAATATAATATTCCCAGGATTGAAGTAGCAGTGCCCAATCAATTTTTCCGCGATAAATGCATTTAAATCTTCAACTTGATGCCAACCTAACAAAGTCAACTCAACTTAATGCCAACCTGACAAAATTATCAATTTAGTTGCCAGTTAACAACTGTTTCGAAGAGGTTCTCTATCTAGATTATAGTTCTATAGTAACATATGATAAGGAAATTTCAATTATAATTAAGAGATTGGGAGAAGAAGAATATACATGCTAAAAGAAGAACTCTAAACCCTTAAAAATAACCCTTAGAGTTAAAATATTGCCAAAAGATTTCTTAGTGCGCCTCTAAAGGGCCAACTGAACATACCTACCAAATTTGAACGTTTTTGGTCCAGTAGATTTTTAGTTCTGCGAGTGAGTGAGTGAGTCAGTCAGTCAGTCAGTGAGTGAGTGCCATTTCGCTTTTATATATATAGATAGTACCATCTTGGAACAGGTAGGCTAAATGACATACAAGGATTAGAATCATAAAGAATATTATAATGATCATGAATACGTAACAGACCTTCTAAAAAGTGTAATTTGGTTTGTTTTATTTCTTTAGAATAGTAAGGCATGTACATACAATGGTGGGTCCACACAGTTGGACAATTATGTTGACAAATAAAAAGAGAATTCAGAATCTTCAAAATACAATTGTTTTGAATTTATTGTAGAACTCCTAGTCACAAAAATCATGTAATTAATGAAATTCCAGCTGTTGCATAAACAGACAAATATTGAAAGTCTTCCGCAAGACAAGATAAATTGAAAAGGGACCGCGACGAATAATTGGGACCACGGAAAAGTCTAACTTTAAATATACGACCTTAAAAAGTAAATATAAAAAAAATGTAATTTATAAATGTTTCTAAAAAAACAAATGAAAATGGTTTGAACAATGAATCGGTAAGTGCACAGAAGCATGGAACAAAATACTTAACTAAGAGATTAGATGTCTTCACCAGCTGGCTTAAAGAAAACCAGTAGGATTTCTGGAAGGTCTGCGATGCCCATGGGCTGGACACCAGGTAGGCGTCGGCGTTGAATTGGACCAGATACCCGGACAGAATCGGCAACAGCACGGCAGGGAGCCGTGGAACCAAGTACCAGGGCGGCGTCGGCGGCGAACTGCGCTGAATCTTCAGACAGACCGGCAGTGAGACGGCAGGGAGCCGTGCAGAAGTTGAATCCACTCCAAGTGTGACCAGCAGCAGGTAATGATGGTAACAAGGGCGCTGTACTAAGCGCTAGAACTCAGTAGGTTTGTTACAGATGGAGATAGAATTGAATCCAAGTCGGTAGGATGATGATTACAGATGTCATCACAGCAGGTGTTGCACGATAATGCGTAGGCTTGTGCATGGACAAGATGTTGTTAGAGAAAACTAGTAACTCCAGGTAAGTGAGTAGATCACAAATGTAAATTGTTGTGGTGATATGGTCGAAGCACACACAAATTCTGATAAACCACAATGGTGATGATGATAGTTCAATTTGTCAATGAAGGTGTACACATGGCAGGCACAATGTAACTTAGCAGCATACAAGTAGATTGATAGCCGCGACCCAATAAAGCAATTTCAAACATGAACAGTTCTAGGTTACAATGAGGTGGCAACTGGTGGCCAAAATAGTGCGCAATAGTCACTGAAAAAAGAAATCACAATGGTGTAGATTTCAAATGATGAGAGGAAATTACAAGGGTTGATGTAATTCCAGGAAGAATTGTCATGGACAAGCTTCTTCAAATCCTAGATGCAGGATAAATTGTAACCTTGCTTAGTAACTAGTTCAATGCAGAAATGTCTGATGCATAAGTAATGTTTTTAATGCATTGAGTGTAATGGAACTATATATTTTCTTGATGATTGAAAATTGTCAGTTGCTGACAAAAATGTTCTTGCAAGTGAGAGATTGCAAATAAAGTTCATGATGAAACAAATAACATAACATGTATCATTTGGACACAACTAGAATTGAATACAGGAAATAAAGTTCTTCTGAGCTTTCTTCTAGTAAAAATAGTTCATTCTGGATATTATCGTTGTTGGATCAACAGTTCTTCAGAATTAGAAGCACAAATTTGATAAATGTTGAAATTCGAAGTTGAGGGACAAAGCACATTGCGTGCGAGTAATGTAGTTCGGTTACTTACAAGTTTTTTGACACAAATAATGATGGACGTTGAAAACTAGAATACCACATCGAAAATAGATATTTGTGAATCGATGAGACACATTTTCAATGCAAATTTGTCACTTTTAGATTAAAAAGGATAAATTTGAAACTTGGAAATAAACTTTCTTCAGCCATTCCATCGAGAGGAGCAGGGGGGATCTCAGCCTACAAAGCAGTGTACCAACTGTGTGAAACAATGAACCCACCAGCAGAAAAATGGCAAATATAAATGAATAATGCTAAAATAGGACTAATGCTGAACTAAGTATAATAAATCTAATTGATAAATCGATTGAAATGACAAACTTGATGAATAAAAATTAAAACTATCAAAATCGACAGGGTAAGCCAGGGCAACTGTGAACACAAGCACCAGCGCTCCAAGCGGCAGCAACCAAAACAAGTGGTGACACACAAGCACCAGCGCTCCAAGAGGCGGCGACCAAAACAAGTGGTGACTGCAAATGCCAGATTTAACATATCATCGGATCGGGTGAACAAAGAAAATAAAAGGGTAGGTGTAGTATAACAACATATGTTTTGAATTTGTTATTACTGCTACTAAGTCTCCAAACAAACTCATTCCAATCCGAAACCTTTCTTAAGGTATTAAATACTTATGTTGTGTTTACTCTCATTCCTATTACAATTTCAATAACTTGATATTGTAAAATGAATACGATACTGAAGCCAGACAAGTTTAGTGTGGATCCAAACTTATCAACTGCAAGCAAGGAATGGACACATTGGCACAAAACTTTTCAGAACTTCATTACCAGTATCGCACCACAATCATCAGACTCTGAAAAGCTCAAAACACTTATCAACTTCATCACTCCAGATATTTATGAGTATATAAGCGAAAGTGGTACATATAATGATGCTATATCTACTTTGAGGAGAATCTATGTAAAACCTGTAAATGAAATATTTTCAAGACATAAACTATCTGCACGTCAACAACAGCCCGATGAGACTATTGATCAATATCTTCATGCCTCAAAACTATTAAGTAAGGACTGTGAGTTTAAAGCTGTGACAGTTGAAAGAAATAGGGATGATTATATTCGTGACACATTTATTGTTGGATTGATGTTGGAATATAATAATTCATGTAAAACTATATTTTGTATTATTTCTATTGTAATGTCAAAATTATTTATGTGTTTGAACAACTATGGTGGCAGCACTGTCATGGTGATTAAAAACACAGTCGGTATGTAAAATCGTTTTCTTTGTGAGTTTCCTCATCAACTCTTTATTCTTTGAAAGTAAAACTAAAACTTTATCAGGTTATGGGCCCAGATAATGGCCAAAAACGTAAAAACAAGTAAAAATTTTAATCTTAAAACATGAAAAGTGATTATTGATTTTTCTCTTAAGATTTAACCTCAATAAAAATTTTTCTCTGTAAAAGGTAACCTCAAAATTGCACCGATGGATGGGGAGAACTATGTGCATAAGCTGAAGGATGCAGATTCATTCACTATGTGGGAATTTGGAATTAAAATATTACTTAAACTAAATAACTGATGGATGTGGTAGATGGAACTGGAACTTCAGAACAACAGGGTGAAAGTGTTGATAAGATTAAGATTTTCAAAAACAAAGATGCAAAAGCTCAACATTACATCTTGATGACGCTGGACAATGATGTAAAAATACATATTATATCGTGTAATAGTGCCAAGGAAATGTATGGCACATTGAAAAATTTATTTAAACGTGACACAACTCAACAAAAATGTGCTCTTCTTCAAGACTTTTATACATGCAAGTTCTCTACAGATAAAGACATGATGGGTAACCTAACATACATTCAAAACATCGCATACAAATTGAACAGACTTGACCAGAAAATCGATGAAACAATGGTGATTACTAAAATACTGAGTGTACTCCCAGAACAGTATAAACATTTTTCAAGTGCATGGGATTCTACAGTAAACACGGAAAAGACTTTGGATAATCTAAAGGCTAGACTTCTCCAAGAAGAAATTAAATGGTCAGGTGAGAGCGAATCTCTGGTGTTTAAAACAGTATGACAAGAACGAGGTAAGATCAAGGCTTCTATTTCCAATAGTAAGACAACAAAATGCTACTCCTGTAATGAATATGGACACATTCGTAATAACTGCCCAAATAACAGGTCTAAACAAAAATTTTGTACTTATTGCAAAAAGTCAAATCATTATGAAAAGGATTGTTTTTTGAAAAACAATAGGTCTAGTGATAACAAGTCATGTAAAATCTGTAAAAAAACTAATCACAATGAAAAATACTGTTACTTTCGTAATAAGGCTCAAAGTAAAACATCTTTTCTAACTCAAGTAAATAGTTCAATAAGTCATAGCCTAAAAGCAACTGAGGGTCAGGATGTCTCCAATAAAGTATTTATCATAGATAGTGGTTGTACACCAAACCACATGACTAATGATGTCAGTATTTTAGATAATGTAAAAACATGTAAACAAACTATATCTGTTGCCCAGAAAGATCAAAGTATGGTAGCATTAGCTTTAGGAGTTGTAAACTCAGAACAGTGTATACTTGAAAATGTTACATATGTCCCAGATCTCACTAATAATTTAATGTCAGTAAATGCAATTACCGAAAATGGTGGAAAAGTTTTGTGTACTAAAAGTAAAGTTCAAATCATGAAAAACAAAATTGTTATTTTGGAAGGGAATAAAAATAAGCAAGGTTTATATGAAGTTCAATTAAAAGAAGAAATTAAAAATAATGTAACTATTGCAGAATATGCCAGTAAAATAGGTAATCATGACAAGGCTATAGTGAATCATATTTCTAAGAAGATTGACAAAGATTCTGAATCCAGTTTCTCAAATCATTCAGAAGCAATGAATTGGCATAGGAAATTAGGTCATATTAGTTTCAAGAATCTTGAAAAATTATCCAAAATTTCATTAGGAATTCCATCAAATGTATTGAATATTTGTGAAGAGGAATTTTGTAATATTTGTCCAAAAGCCAAACAAGTAAGAAAACCTTTCAATTCCATAAGAAATAGAGCATCACATTTTTTGCAAGTAATTCATTCAGATTTATGTGGTCCTATTGATCCACAAACTCATGATGGTAAAAATTATTTTTTGACATGTGTTGATGATTTCAGTCATTTTTGTAAAGTCTATTTGTTAAGATCTAAGAATGAAACTGCTTCTTATTTGAAAGAATATGTATATGAAGCTGAAGCTCATTTCAATCTCAAAGTTGCTAAGATCAGGTGTGATAATGGTGGGGAATATGTATCTAATTGCATGAAAAATTGGTCTAAATCACGGGGAAATGTGCTAGATTATACTATACCCTATTCACCCCAACTAAATGGAACTGCTGAACAAATGAACAGAACATTAATGGAAAAAGCAAGAGCATTAATTTTTGATTCAAATTTACCCAAAAGTATGTGGGAAGAGGCTGTATTAACATCTGCCTATCTTATAAATCGTAGTCCAACTGTTAGTATTGATACAACACCTGCTGAAAAATGGTATGGTAGAAAACCGGATTTGAGTAAATTAAACATATTTGGTTCTAAAGTACATTCAAAAGTATTAGGTTCACTTAAAAAACTTGACAGCTGTAGCAAAGAGGCAATTTTTGTAGGATATGCCCCAAATGGTTATAGATTATGGGATCCAGTAAAAAGAAAAATTTTTATCTTGAGAGATGTTTTGTTTAATGAAAAAGAAGAAATTTTCTATTCAAATGAAACTGTAAAAGACCAAAATGAAATGCTTGTAAAATGATGACAAAATAGAAATGATTTAAAAAATCAGAGAGAACAAGAAAATGTACAAGAAGCAGAGATGATGAGTGAAAGAGAACAAGAAGCAGAGATGATGAATGGCAAAGACAGTTAAAATGAACTTTATTTAGCCATACATGTAGATGATGGAATTTTGATGAGCAAGGATGAAACTAAAATGAATAATCTATTGGAAAAATTAATGAAAAATTTTGAAATGACAGTAAATGAGAATCCAGCTAGTTATTTAGGTTTGGAAATAAGACAAAACAAAGAAGGCATTTTTGTAACACAGACAAGCTATTCTAAGAAAGTTCTTGAAAATTTTAGTATGACTGGCAGTAAATATCAAAATACACCCATAGTAAAAAATGACCAAATTGAAAAGCTTAGAATAGATTTTCCCTATAGAGAGGCGGTAGGTAGTTTGCTATACTTAACTAACAAAACAAGACCTGACATGTCTTTTGCAGTCAACTATGAAAGCCGGTACTTAGATAACCCTAGTGCTAAAGATGTACAAAATGTTAAGAGAACCCTAAGATATCTAAATGGATCAAAAGATGTTGGTTTATTTTTAGTAAGTCAAATGTATTGAAAGTTGAAGCATATTGTGATTCAGATTATGCTGGTGATCTAAATGATAGAAAAAGCACAAATGGGTATGTTATATTGTTGGGAGGAGCACCAATTATTTGGAGCTGTAGAAAGCAACCAATTATTGCCTTATCCACAGCAGAAGCTGAGTATATTTCTGCTGCAGAGTGTTGTAAAGAATTAAAATATTTGAAGACTATTCTTTCAGAATTGACTACGGTAACAAAACTATAAATACAGTACTTGATGTGGACAATCAAAGTGCTATCAAGCTAATTAAATCAGGTCAAATGAACAGGAAAAGTAAACACATTGATGTCAGGTACCATTTTGTAAGCGAACAATTTCATAATGGCATGTTTGAAATAAAATATTGTTGTTCAGAAAAACAGCTAGCTGACATATTTACTAAACCATTATTGGGTAACAAATTTTCGAAGTTTAAAGATATGTTGGTGACTATGTAAAACAAGTAATACAAGTGATGACTTTCTAACAAGTAATTCTGATTAAAATCTTTATTATCATTTAAGAAATAACAATTTAGATGTAAACTGATTTTTTGTTAAAACATTTTGACATTAAGGAGGAGTGGTGGAATATAATAATTCATGTAAAACTATATTTTGTATTATTTCTATTGTAATGTCAAAATTATTTATGTGTTTGAACAACTATGGTGGCAGCACTGTCATGGTGATTAAAAACGCAGTCGTATGTAAAATTGTTTTCTTTGTGAGTTTCCTCGTCAAATCTTTATTATTTAAAAGTAAAACTAAAACTTTATCAATGAAGTCTCCTACAATTTGCCAGCGTTTACTAGAGAATGTTGCATTAACACTAGAAGAGACATATAGTCAAGCCAGATCCCTGGAACTTGCATATGCACAATCATTAGCTTTCCAATCTTCATCCCAATTGAATGCAACTTCTTCCCAAAATACTCAAGCAAGCAATCAGAATACTGATTCAGAAAACTGTTTATTAGCTGCTGCTAATGAAAAATGCTATTTTTGTGGTAATCTGAGACATCCTCAGGTCAGCTGCCCAGCTAAAAATACAATTTATCATAATTGTGGAAAACAGGGGCACTTTGCTAAGGTCTGCAGGTCGAGTAAATTACAAACCAAACAATCAAAAAAATCGAAAGATATTATGAACTCTATTGACCTAGCAGCTTCGCCCGGAGGATTGACAAAGAGTACAGTACAAGCCCTGATTAATGGAAAATCTGTCTCTGCTTTGATAGATACAGGGAGTTCTCTGAGTTTTATAAACAATTCTACTGCTCTTAACCTAGGTCTTCCTATAAGACCAGGTAGGGGAACTGTATCAATGGCGACTACATCAATCAAATCCAATATATATATATATATATATGCATATGCATACATAGGCCAAAATTAGAAAAAAAACATAATTTTACACTTAATATTTCAAATACCAATAGAATTTAGAATGTTCTGGAGCCACTGACACACATCTTCTCCAGCATCATGGACAGCCCTCCATGATAGGAGTGTTGTGGACACTCAGATATTAGGTGGTTCATTGATTGGATTTGTCCACATTGGCACAGAGGATCAGATGTGTATCCCCATGCTGTCATCAGCTCAGCACACCTTCCCACCTGCGTCCTGAACAATACACATATTGTATTGGGGGTAAGAATGTAGTATAACAACATATGTTTTGAATTTGTTATTACTATTACTAAGTCTCAAAACAAACTCATTCCAATTCGAAACCTTTCTTAAGGTATTAAATACTTATGTCGTGTTTACTCTCATTCCTATTACAGTAGGTGTTTAATAGAATAAAAGTAAAGATTTTAGAAAATAAAAGTAAAAGTTATTTGAAACAAATAACAAAATTTCTAGTAATAATGCAACTTTTTCCAATAGGTACGAATTTCTAGGCTCTCAAAATGACTTTTCCCAATCACAAGCAGAAATTCCAATGATCATCATAATAGTAATTTAATGACAATTGCTCATATTGTTCATTGTTCGACGTAAGATAAGCTACATCCTTAAGGTACGGTAATCAAATTATTTAGGATTATTAGGTTTATGAATGAAAGCCAGACTGTGATAAGAGATCAGTTAAACTGAAATATAAACATTATATACAATGCATATCTCTGATCAACTCAAATTAAAAATTATAGTATCAAGCCGAAATTAATTAAGCAGCTGAATTTCAAAGTGACTATCCACTGTTCAATTTGCACTGTGATTTCCATTTACTTCCAAATGGATTAAATTGCTTGACTCTCCAATGTAACAATTATTGTAAAAAAACAAATGGAATGTGAACGTCATCCAAATAGCATTCAAATTTGAATTTTCAGATCATGAAATTCATAACAAACTAATTCTTGAGAGAATAATGATGAATTGCAAACAGTACATGCACATCGATACAATGAAAAACAACATCGATTAATTTAATACTGGGCTTATAAAATTTATATTACCGTACCTTCAAAGCTTTTAAAATGTAAAACTAACATTCTCAATTTTCTCTACTGAAGCAAATCATCGATAGAAAATGAAGAAGAGCCCATCATAACCACAAAATACTTTGTACTGAAATTCACTTGAACTAACTCACTTCAACCCTTCAACGATCACAATGAACTAGAATGCTGTGAAAACTATAATATTTATAATAAGATAACGAACATTTTTCAAATATCTTCACCTAACTAACTAAATCTGTGAACGCCAAGTCATAAGAAATCATGTTCAATAGGTTTAATTTGAATGCTTCAACATATAAATAAAATTTGGTCTATTCTTTTGGTGCCCGAAGCGAAATCAACATTAATCGACATCAAGAATAGCTTCTGCCAACCTTGTAATTCCAGTATGATTCTGCTCATGCTTTACTTCCATTATTATAAAGTTCTCATTGAGGCCCTTGTATAATGAATGACAAGATGAGTGGAGTTGAGGCATTGATGTGTTAACAAATAATAGAATACGATGAATCATCTTTCAATTCATCCAATACGGTAGGCTACTTTGTACTTGGTTCATGATTCTTTACTAATTTTCAATCTCCAATGGACTGTACATTTAGTTTTCAGTAAATTGAATATTCAATTTTTTATCCTACTTGTTCAACTTGTGATTATGAGATTAGAATGTAAAATACTTTCATGATTTTTCTACTTCTTATAAATGCTTACTCTTCCTTAATTTGTATGTTTGCATGGCTTTCATCTTTAGAATGTACTGAGTTTTGATATTGGACTGTTTAGATATGTAGATTCAACTAGTAAGAATGGAAGATAAGCTACTTTTACAGAGAGAATCATAGAAACTTCAAACTCAACAATCCTAAAAAACTGTTCCTAAAATTTCAGCCAGGAGTCCATCAATTTTTGGAATGCATGAGGGGCACCCATCAATCCAAAAGCCATTCTCTTATACTCAAAATGCCCACCGATTGTTGTGAAAGCAGTCTTTTCTTGATCCTCTTCTGCTATTTTTATTTGGTGGTACCCACTTTGCAAATCCAAAGAAATATTTACTATTGCATAGTCCTTCAAGTGTCTAATTTATAAGCGGTAATGGATATGCATTTGCTTCAGTAACTGAATTTAAAAGCCTGAAATCTGAACAGAAACGATATTTGAGGCTTCCATCGGGTTTTTTCTTTCTCACAAGTACAATTGGTGCACTCCAAGGATTGTTTGACGATACTATTATACCTTTATTCATCATTTCGGCTATATGCTCTTCCATTACTGGGCGCATGTGGTAAGGTACTCTATAGGGTCTTTTCGTAATCGGTCGTTCTTCAAATGTGGGGATATGATGTTCAACGGGTAAATTACATCCCTCTCAAATGTTGTGATATAGCGCTTTAATACTTTACCTATTAACGCAGCTTCTTCAGTCTTTAGATGTGATAAAGTCTCATCAATTTGTTTTTCTAATTTTGAATTTTTTTCATCCATTGATACAGATGCTATCAGGTAAAGAGGGTTCAGTAATCCTCACAGGCTCTGCAATACCCATACATTTATTTTTTAATAGCTGTACTGGATACAGATTAAGGTTTATAACTTCAACAAATGAGATTGAATTGTTGACATGCTGAACACTACGAGCAACCCTCATTCCAGGCAGTGGATCTAATGGGGGTTCAATGAATATAAGTAAAAAACAGCCCAAAGGGCGATACTCATCCAAAGAATGAAGTCAAGGTCAACTCAAGGTTAGCCATGATCGCCATGTAGTAAGGAGCACCTTGTGTGGAAAGGCTCTAGCAACTGCTAATTGGAAGTTCGGCATCGTCGAAGGGATTGGTGTTCTAGAGGCAACCGGATATTGCGTAATAATCATAAAGGATTATCAGATTGATTGATATTAGTTCAATAAACTTGAAGGTGCTTATAATGAGAAAATAATAATGTGCGCTATAGTAGTAATTACATACAGGAATAATCGAATTAGCATTATAGGGCGTGGTTACTTAAATGAAATATGTAGCGTTTGCTATCATATCTAGACAATGAATACATAATAGAACATTAGAAATGCTAGGAGATTGAGAGTAATTTCCAAAAATAATATTTTTGCTGAATCAAATGAAAACTATTAATAGGAACAATTTATTTAGATTAGAGGGTGTGTAATTGATATAGTCTAATATTAATGTGGTACGTAAAATAAAATAGGGAGATAGAAGTTAAAAAATACTTGAGAGTAAACAGATATGCTGACTTCAAATATGAATAATCAAATTGGCATGAACACAATTATTTCAATTGGCAGTAGTTAAATAGCTGTGATAATGGGAAAGGTGAATTTAAACTTGGCCTTTGAATGATAAAGAAGAATAAAAAATAATAAAGAGTTGCTAAGTAAAAAACAGCCCAAAGGGCAATACTCATCCAAAGAATGAAGTCAAGGTCGACTCAAGGTTAGCTGTGATCGCCATGTAGTAAGGAGCACCTTGTGTGGACAGGCTCTAGGGACCGCTAATTGGAAGTTTGGCGTCATCCAAGGGATTGGTGTTCTTGAGGCTCACAAGATGGGACCGGACTGGGAACGTAGTCTAGAAGTTCACAGGATGAGACCGGACTGGGACCGAAGTCTAGAAGATCACAAGATGAGACCGGACTGGGACCGAAGTCTGAAGTTCAGAAGATGAGGTTAGGTTGGGACCGTAGTCTAGAAGTTGTCTTGATAAATTGAGAATTGATCTAGTTGGATTGAAGTGGACGTTCTTGCTAGCATTTCAGAGAATTAAATGGATAGTTCGATTTGACTGGTAGAATAGAGTAGAGTAGTAGATCACGAGCTGAGCAGAGTAATTGAGTAGATTTGAGTTTGTACATAGGTAAGTCTCAGCAAGTGCAAGTGATTGTAGAGTGTGGATCCACAGAACATCGTATCGAGAGTAGTAGATAAGTAGATTTGAGTAGTTGAATAGGTTAGAATATACGAGTCCTGCTTACCATGAGTAGAGTCAAATCAAAGAATTGCAATGAATTACACTGTTAAAGCATCACATAGAATTTATGGAAATACATTGAGTGTTGCACAAATCATTACTGATAATTTAGAATACTTGATTTAACAAATTTAACTGAACTGTGACATGAGGTGACTTGCAAAATTGAAGAACAAGGTTGAACATACTGAATTACCATGAATTGAAGTGTAAGAGTAAAAACTGAAGGCTGGTTCCATTGAAATAAACTTGATGAATGTTTTAGGTGATGAAAAATACTTGTTTGGAGAAAGAATTTAGTAGTTTGTTGAACTTCATTTTGAGAAAAAAGACTTGGAACAAGAGCAAACACAAGAGACAAGTGGAAGAGGCAAGTGATGAAGAAGAAGTGGTTAGTGTGATGGAAAGGCTATGGCTAGAAACCGAAAAAAATGCTATGTGGAATGACTCAACACATATACAAAAGTAAATCAAAAAATTGACATCAAAACTTAATTAAGGCTAAAAATACATAATAAAAAATGCCAAAACTAATGAATAATTGACTCACACCACTAGGGATGGAAAATATATAAAATAAATCCAGAATAGAAAGTCGAAGCTGAGAACAATGACAAACTGGTATGACAAGAAGCAATGACAACAACAACACGAGTTAGCGAACCAGGTGTCAAACTGTGTCAACAATAATAATGGGTCGTGAGATCTGACATAAGCTGGGCCCTTTGTGGGATATGGAGTATTGCACAATGAAAAAAGATGAAAATTATGTCAGACAAACAACACATTATAACTAGGCCCGAAAGAAAAGAGGGAAATGAATTAGACAAATATATGAAAAGCAAACAAATGAATAAAAGATAAAATAACTAGATAAAGACTGAATTTGAGATACAAATGACATACAAAGACTTAATTTGAATCATCCTCTTTAGGGAGCGGGGCGAGGCTGGAAATGGTTCATTTGAATATACCAGCTGAGGTCAGGACGGTGACTACACAAACTTTATCATCCTTCCCTGGATGGGTGTTAGTAATGCATGCAAGTTCCCACATGGAAGGCAATGTGTTTGGATCCTTAAGAATGACTATGGTGCCGACCTTTAGGTTCTCAGATTCTGAGCACCACCTACTTTTCTTCTGCAGCGTAGTAAGGTATTCATTTGACCAACAGTTCCAAAGTTCCTGAGTGAGGGCTGCAAGTTGGTGCCAACATGAACGATGGTCAATGTGGGTGGTGGCTGGAGTGAGAAATGGCAGTGCAGTAAGAGGATGACCAACGAGGAAATGTCCAGGGGACAAATAAGCCAGATCTTGAGGATCCTCCGAGAGAGGGACAAGAGGATGCGAATTGAGGATAGATTCAACCTGAGCTGACAACATAGAAAGTTCCTCGAAATTCAAAATTTTGTTCAAAGTTACCACTCTGAAAATTCATTTTAAGTTTTTTATGGCATTCAATCCACCAAAGTGTGGTGCCCTGGGAGGGATGAGGTGCAAGTCAATGTTGTAGATTGCTGCAAAGTTGTGGATCTCTGACTGAGTAGCAGAAGCTGATAGAAAATCATGTAACTCATGCAGATTGCTATTAGTACCAACAAATGTTAGTACCAACGAATGTTGTTGAACTTGTCTGAAAGAATGGCAAATGGAATACCTAGATGGGCAGCAAAACGTATGACTGCAGCAATGAAGGCCTTTGTTGAGAGTTCTGAGACAATCTCTACATGAACTGCACGTGTTGCCATGCATATAAACAATGCTAGATAAGCCTTTGAAACATTGCGTGATTTAATGCCACCAATGCGAATGGAAAGAGGACCTGCATAATCAACTCCACAATTATAGAATGGAAAATCTGCTTGAACTCGAGAATTGGGAAGATGACCCATGATTTGTTTGGGGCGAAGGGTAGAGAAACGAAAGCACATGTTACAGCTCTTGATTACACTTTTGATGGTGCAGCATGTGGAAGGGATCCAGAAACGCTGTCGAATGCTGGCCATGGTAGCCTGAACGCCGGCATGCTGCAAGTGCCTGTGAAACAAGACAATGAGTATGCTAGTAAACCTACGTTTAGAAGGTAACAAGATTTGGTGCTTATAATCAAATGAGACAACAACCTCCCAAAGGCGACACCCTACTCTTAAAAGCCCATCAGAGTGGATGAATGGAGAGAGAGACTTGATGGGATTGTTGAAGGGTAATTCCTTGCCCTGACACAAAAGCTCCAATTCGGTGGCAAAAACATTTGATTGGATATCCTGTATGATGTGGATCTTGGCGGCCTGAATTTCCTGAATGGATAATTCACCAACATGACATGATTTTGAGTTATGACAAAGTTTCAAGTTATGAATAAACCAAAGGACATAGGCGGTTGCACAAATTAACTTATGATAAGTTGAAATTTTCAATGACATGTCTGAAAACAATGAAGGTGTTGAGCAGGTAACAAGCGAGAACATGGGCTGCAAAATTGCTACATTTGATGAAATTTCCTACCAAGTTGAATGCGAATCAGACAACCATGATGGTCCATTCTACCATAATTTAGTAGAAACTAGCACATTGGGGAACAACCTCTAGAAACTAAGTCGGCAGGATTTTCTGTCATACATACATGTTTCCACTGAAAATCAGCAGTAGTGTTTTGGATTTCAGATACTCTAGTTGAAACAAAAATATCAGACCAATTTGGAATGACTTTCAACCAATTGCAAACAATATTAGAATCGCTCCACAGATATACTCCGGTAAATACGAGCTTTGAAGCATGAATGACCTTGTTGACCAAACAAGATGCTAATAAGGCTACTTGAAGCTCCAACTGCAGAATAGTTAACAATGGGTTGAGGGATGCTAATTTTGACTTCGCTGTAAGCAGTTGAACCTTGACTCCAATTGCTGATTCACTACATTTGTAGAGACAAGTGCCATATGCAGCAATGCTAGCATCACAAAATGCATGTAGTTCCAATATAATTTATATATATATATATATATATATATATATATATATATATAATAGTGTGATATTGGGTGGGTATTATTGTAGTGTTGTTTGTGTGTATATTATATTATTTTTCAGGTTTTTGAACTGAAATGAACTTTGATTCTAACTGTATGTTGAACCCTGCATTTTTAGTGTGAGAATTGACTCTGTCTTGTTTGAATTTGCTAACTTCTTGCCTAGTTGTCAAAATTAAAGCAATTTTCGTGCATTTTCCAATTGCAGTTTCAATTTCATGTCGAAAAAGCCACTGTATTTGAAAATTGTACGAGCATTGACCTTTTTGCAGCTTTGGCTTTTCCACTGGAAGTTATGCTCAATGCTCGTGGAGGGGGAATAATTTTTAGTGAAAAGGCGACAGTTGGAATTGAGACATAACTGGGAAAACATGTAACGGTGTGCGAGCCTCGGTCCTCTGATTGGGCCCATTTCCCATTCAGAGGGACAAATTGTTATGTTTCAGTTATCAGTAATTTTTATCTAGTTGAATAGGGAACCAAATTTTATGGAGTTAGTAGGAGTAGAATCAGGAAATTATTTGTGCATGTGAGTTCAAGTATAGTGAGTTTTATTAAAGCGTATGTGAGTGTTTCTGAAGAGTCTAAGTTTGAATATTGTTAAAATGTTGAGTGCCGAACTTTTGTTGTTTTTCTTATTAAGCTCAAAATTTAGTTTCATAGAATGACCAAGGCCCAAATTTAAATGCAGCAAGTTAGCAGGTTCCCAAAATGTGTAGATTGGAATTGAATATTTTTTTTTGTGAATCAACTGCTGAATCACTTTGTTCTGTTTGAAAATTTGACATGTTACCTGACTTTTATTAATTCGTTCTATTTATTTGGAGTTCAATAAATCTGAAGTTAAATTTTATTAGTATTTCTCATTGAAGTTCCTGACTCGTAGTTGCTAGCTGCTTGAATAGGTGACAATTAGTTAATGATGATAATCTGTGTATTTGAATGAACGAATCCACTAAAAGCTCCCAACCAATCAAGGATCCAAATACCGGTAGATGAATTGATAGCAGTAAACTTGAGCAAATATTATAGAAGAGTAGAAACAACCCCCCTCCGTTTACATTGGTGGCCAGCGGTGGTATAGTCTGCAATAATGACTAGTATTCTTATATATTTTATGTTTTGGAAGATTAATCAAATAGAGAAAAAGATATCTCCGGTTACAGAAATGATGTCAGGTGTGGTGTAGGGTTAAAAATACCTCCACCGGTTACATAATGGTGTCAGGTGTGGGGTTTGTGTGCAAAAATGACAAACATTCAAATGCCAGATTAATCAATAGTTTTGTGGATTAATAAGAAGTATTGAGAAAACGGCCTGTTTCAAAATTAATAATTTCTTAGTAACACGAGCAGGAACATGAAGTATAAACTTTTATTGTGATAATATGATTTTGGATTAGATTGTGAAATGTGAAGTATTTTGAAGATGAAAAGTGTTAGTTTTTTAGAATGAATTTTGAGATCAGAGAATTTATTGATTAAAATATTCTGTAGTTGAAGATGAAAAATCAGTTATCCGTTGTTGAGCTTGGGAATATTGCCGAGTGAAATTCGATCCAAGACCAAGAACAATGGAATGGAAATTTGTAATATGAGTTTTCCGGTGACTGCCAAAGCTGGCAACAATGCACCAGACTGATGGAATTATAGAAAATGTAGAACGCATTGTTTAATAGAGAGAAATTGATTTTTGTTGAATTAAAAAAAAACGTTATAATGTAAATTTTTTGTTCAAATATGATTATTGTGTAGTTCGTCAAGGAATATTTTGAGTTGAATTAATTTTAAAGGGCCCGGTCATTTTTATTATGAGCTACAGTGTTAGTAAATTTTTCTGGGTCTGGCACACCCAACTCTCATGTAAGTTGTGAGTTTTGATGAAATGTTGAGTGATAACAGTTGAAAAGGTTAGTTCCTGTTAGAAGAAACAGTGATTTATCTTCTGGGATATCACGGCCTATCTACAAGAGGCTACTGTGTGCAAGAGTGATGGGGCCATTCCATCTATGCCCCACTCCCGATGACATCATTGCTATTGCTGATGTGATGTCCACTGTTCCGGACGATGCTGACTTTCTGATGTTGCTGATGCCACCGAACAGCTGACTGGCTTCCGACTGCCAGAACTGACCTACAGCTGTATTGCAGTTTGCGCTGATGTCAACCACCTACCAAGGGCGAGATGTCTGGGTACTACCATCGGGGCATCGGGTGCATGGGTGCATCTCTCCAGGTTCCAGGTCCCAGCCAGATAATCGACCAGATAATAGTGTCAGGTGCTAGTATGAAAGCAAATTTAGAGTGAATGAAATTTTGGTGAAATCGTCTTTTTTAGGGGAGGGGGTAATGTAATAGTGTGATCAAGAGTGGGTATTATTGTAGTTGTTTGTGTGTATATTATATTATTTTTCAGGTTTTTGAACTGAAATGAACTTTGATTCTAACTGTATGTTGAACCCTGCGTTTTTAGTGTGAGAATTGACTCTGTCTTGTTTGAATTTGCTAACTTGTTGCCTAGTTGTCAAAATTAAAGCAATTTTCGTGCATTTTCCAATTGCAGTTTCATTTCATGTCGAAAAAGCCACTGTATTTGAAAATTGTACGAGCATTGACCTTTTCGCAGCTTTGGCTTTTCCACTGGAAGTTATGCTCAACGCCCGTGGAGGGGGAATAATTTTAGTGAAAAGGCGACAGTTGGAATTGAGACATAACTGGGAAAACATGTAACGGTGTGCGAGCCTCGGTCCTCTGATTGGGCCCATTTCCCATTCAGAGGGACAAATTGTTATGTTTCAGTTATCAGTAATTTTTATCTAGTTGAATAGGGAACCAAATTTTATGGAGTTAGTAGGAGTAGAATCAGGAAATTATTTGTGCGTGTGAGTTCAAGTATAGTGAGTTTTATTAAAGCGTATGTGAGTGTTTCTGAAGAGTCTAAGTTTGAATATTGTTAAAATGGTGAGTGCCGAACTTTTGTTGTTTTTCTTATTAAGCTCAAAATTTAGTTTCATAGAATGACCAAGGCCCAAATTTAAATGCAGCAAGTTAGCAGGTTCCCAAAATGTGTAGTTTGGAATTGAATATATTCTTTGTGAATCAACTGCTGAATCACTTTGTTCTGTTTGAAAATTTGACATGTTACCAGACTTTTATTAATTCGTTCTATTTATTTGGAGTTCAATAAATCTGAAGTTAAATTTTATTAGTATTTCTCATTGAAGTTCCTGACTCGTAGTTGCTAGCTGCTTGAATAGGTGACAATTAGTTAATGATGATAATCTGTGTATTTGAATGAACGAATCCACTAAAAGCTCCCAACCAATCAAGGATCCAAATACCGGTAGATGAATTGATAGCAGTAAACTTGAGCAAATATTATAGAAGAGTAGAAACAACCCCCCTCCGTTTACATTGGTGGCCAGCGGTGGTATAGTCTGCAAGAATGACTAGTATTCTTATATATTTTATGTTTTGGAAGATTAATCAAATAGAGAAAAAGATATCTCCGGTTACAGAAATGATGTCAGGTGTGGTGTAGGGTTAAAAATACCTCCACCGGTTACATAATGGTGTCAGGTGTGGGGTTTGTGTGCAAAAATGACAAACATTCAAATGCCAGATTAATCAATAGTTTTGTGGATTAATAAGAAGTATTGAGAAAACGGCCTGTTTCAAAATTAATAATTTCTTAGTAACACGAGCAGGAACATGAAGTATAAACTTTTATTGTGATAATATGATTTTGGATTAGATTGTGAAATGTGAAGTATTTTGAAGATGAAAAGTGTTAGTTTTTTAGAATGAATTTTGAGATCAGAGAATTTATTGATTAAAATTATTCTGTAGTTGAAGATGAAAAATCAGTTATCCGTTGTTGAGCTTGGGAATATTGCCGAGTGAAATTCGATCCAAGACCAAGAACAATGGAATGGAAATTTGTAATATGAGTTTTCCGGTGACTGCCAAAGCTGGCAACAATGCACCAGACTGATGGAATTATAGAAAATGTAGAACGCATTGTTTAATAGAGAGAAATTGATTTTTGTTGAATTAAAAAAAAACGTTATAATGTAAATTTTTTGTTCAAATATGATTATTGTGTAGTTCGTCAAGGAAAATTTTGTGTGGAATTGTTTTAAAATTTTGTTTTGTGAGAGATAGTCCAAGGAGGTATGAAGTTGATTTTAATATCCAGTTGTATTTCGAGAAAAAAAATGTTATGTGCGAGAGATTGAGATGATTAGATTTGATATGGGAGAATGATGAAAGAATATGGTATTATTTCCGCCCGTTTGAACCGAATACTCATTTTACGGCTGGATCGAGTAGGTTGTAATTTGAGATTTCGGTTTATTCTGGGCAGAAATTATTGGTAAATAAGGTAAAATGGATTAAGATGTGATTTTTTTTTCACTCAGCGGGCCTGAGGTACTGAGGATAATACAGGTGGTATTATCGAGAGTTGACGACTATCTCAGCGGGGCTGAGAGGTTTTGGAATCGGGAATTCCAAGGTGCGATTGAATTCGGGAAATTCAATGAAAGAGATAACACAGTTGGGTGAACTGGTGTTATGAACATGGATTGGGTATCCATAGTTTTAGAAGTTCTTTATTGAAGGCATTTTCAACTATGCCGGCTCTTAAGAGGGCGATAGGGAAATTGGCCAATCAATAAGAAGTAGTGGAAGTATTTTATTTCATGGTTTAGTTCTATTATTCGACTAAGCTGAGGCTGCAAATAGATCTAACCTGAATAATTGAAAGAGAGATAGCTGACTTGGAAGTGTATGTTGGAAAGAGAGAGAAAAAGTGTGGATGGTGTAGATATCAACAAGTGTATATGAGTGAGAGTGACCAGTGAGAGAGAAAGTAACGGTTCAAGAGAGAAGAAAATACTCCTTGGACTGTACGATGAGAACAATGAAAATTAGAATAGAACAGTGATCGTAATTATATTATTTTGTCAAAGATGAACGAGAGTAGAAATGAAATGAAAGAAGGAGAAGAAGAGCATGAGAAGGAATATAGAATAAACAGTGGTAGAGACAAACGGAAAACAGTTGAAAACGTAATAGATAATTGAATCAATAATGAGTTGGGCGTTATGACTACAATATTAAAAGCTACTCTGAAAATGCAAGCTGGCAGGCTATTGTTTTGAATCCATAGACAGAGAGAAAGAATAATTGTATTTTATTTCAAAATTAATTTATACGAGATAATGAAATGACAGTTGATAATGACTTAGGAAATTATTTGAAGTTTTAGGAAATATATTATGCGTTCAAATTTATTGTTGTCTTATGTGAAAAGTGAATATTTTGAGTTGAATTAATTTTAAAGGGCCCGGTCATTTTTATTATGAGCTACAGTGTTAGTAAATTTTTCTGGGTCTGGCACACCCAACTCTCATGTAAGTTGTGAGTTTTGATGAAATGTTGAGTGATAACAGTTGAAAAGGTTAGTTCCTGTTAGAAGAAACAGTGATTTATCTTCTGGGATATCACGGCCTATCTACAAGAGGCTACTGTGTGCAAGAGTGATGGGGCCATTCCATCTATGCCCCACTCCCGATGACATCATTGCTATTGCTGATGTGATGTCCACTGTTCCGGACGATGCTGACTTTCTGATGTTGCTGATGCCACCGAACAGCTGACTGGCTTCCGACTGCCAGAACTGACCTACAGCTGTATTGCAGTTTGCGCTGATGTCAACCACCTACCAAGGGCGAGATGTCTGGGTACTACCATCGGGGCATCGGGTGCATGGGTGCATCTCTCCAGGTTCCAGGTCCCAGCCAGATAATCGACCAGATAATAGTGTCAGGTGCTAGTATGAAAGCAAATTTAGAGTGAATGAAATTTTGGTGAAATCGTCTTTTTTAGGGGAGGGGGTAATGTAATAGTGTGATCAAGAGTGGGTATTATTGTAGTTGTTTGTGTGTATATTATATTATTTTTCAGGTTTTTGAACTGAAATGAACTTTGATTCTAACTGTATGTTGAACCCTGCGTTTTTAGTGTGAGAATTGACTCTGTCTTGTTTGAATTTGCTAACTTGTTGCCTAGTTGTCAAAATTAAAGCAATTTTCGTGCATTTTCCAATTGCAGTTTCAATTTCATGTCGAAAAAGCCACTGTATTTGAAAATTGTACGAGCATTGACCTTTTCGCAGCTTTGGCTTTTCCACTGGAAGTTATGCTCAACGCCCGTGGAGGGGGAATAATTTTTAGTGAAAAGGCGACAGTTGGAATTGAGACATAACTGGGAAAACATGTAACGGTGTGCGAGCCTCGGTCCTCTGATTGGGCCCATTTCCCATTCAGAGGGACAAATTGTTATGTTTCAGTTATCAGTAATTTTTATCTAGTTGAATAGGGAACCAAATTTTATGGAGTTAGTAGGAGTAGAATCAGGAAATTATTTGTGCGTGTGAGTTCAAGTATAGTGAGTTTTATTAAAGCGTATGTGAGTGTTTCTGAAGAGTCTAAGTTTGAATATTGTTAAAATGGTGAGTGCCGAACTTTTGTTGTTTTTCTTATTAAGCTCAAAATTTAGTTTCATAGAATGACCGAGGCCCAAATTTAAATGCAGCAAGTTAGCAGGTTCCCAAAATGTGTAGTTTGGAATTGAATATATTCTTTGTGAATCAACTGCTGAATCACTTTGTTCTGTTTGAAAATTTGACATGTTACCAGACTTTTATTAATTCGTTCTATTTACTTAGAGTTCAATAAAACTGAAGTTAAGTTTTATTAGTATTCTTCATTGAAGTTCCTGACTCGTAGTTGCTAGCTGCTAGAATAGGTGACAATTAGTTAATGATGATAATCTGTGTATTTGAATGAACGAATCCACTAAAAGCTCCCAACCAATCAAGGATTCAAATACCGGTAGATGAATTGATAGCAGTAAACTTTAGCAAATATTATAGAAGATTAGAAACAACCCCCCTCCGTTTACATTGGTGTCCAGCGGTGGTATAGTCTGCAAGAATGACTATCGAATCACATGTATTCTTATATATTTTATGTTTTGGAAGATTAATCAAATAGAGAAAAAGATATCTCCGGTTACAGAAATGATGTCAGGTGTGGTGTAGGGTTAAAAATACCTCCACCGGTTACATATATATATATATATATATATATATATCACCTTGGGCATCAGCATATCTCTCCAATCTACCTGATTCAGAGCTTATGTCCCAAAAGAAGACGTCTCCTAGTGTTGGTGAAAAAGGCTAAAGGTGAGGGAAATTTCAAGTACATGTGGGTGAAAAGCTGCCCTAAAGCTGAAGAAAAGCTGGAGAAAAGCTGCCCCCAAATCTACCCCAGAACTGATTCTTGGTTCTAACCTTGCCCAATCCAATGTAATCTGAACTAACTTAACCTAGCCATACCCCTAATCTCACAATAACTACAAGAATTACAAGAATAACTTTTTCCAGTAAATCTAATTACGAATCCATTGACACCCCATTTGTTAAGATTGAACAAAAAATAAGGATCTTATGCAAAAAGTAGATCATGCTTTCTTAAATAACTAAGAAACCAAGGATAACTTTTTCCAGTAAATCCATTTGTTAGGATTGAACAGAAAATAAGGATCATTTCTCATCCATAATAAAATAGATCATGAGTATTGATAAATTTGGTCGATATTTGCATGATAGAAATAATAATGATATTAAAAATTCTATTCAGAATTTTGTCTATGTTCTACAAATCATACCATTAGCTGCACCCTACATTCCAAACATTAATCTCAATAATGAAAAAGAGTGGTAGTATATGACTGATTCAAACTTAATCCAACACTCCTCACTTTCTTCTGGAATATCTTTTAAAGTATGGTATGAAAAAAATGTAATAAATATAGGAGAATAGATTATCTCCCACCCCACCTGGATAACTCAACTATGTATTTTAAAAGGAATGTCCACAAGAGAGAAACTTGCACATGATCTACATGGTAGTCAGACGTAATTTCCTCACACGTTGCACTGAAATAAAAGGTCTAACAGATTTATATCAAGCTGATATTGTTGACATGTCCAACTATAGCACATTAAATAAGAACTTTAGATACATACTAACTGTGATTAACTGCTCCAGTAAATTTGCATTTGCAATACCAGTGAAAACTAAAACTGGAAATGAGGTGTCAGCAGCATTGAAACCAATACTTGAAAAACATAAGATTATCAATTTTCAAACTGATGCAGGTAAAGAGTTCTACAACACAACTGTTCAGAATCTCTTCAAAACATATAAGATCAATCATTACAGTACAAAGATAAGAAAGCTGCAATTTGTGAACGTTTCAACAGAACTCTTAAAGAGAATATGTTCCATGAATTCACTATACAGAGTAATCATAAATGGTTGGAACTATTACCAAAACTTATCTTAAAATATAACAACACCACACATCATAGCATTAATATGAAACCAATTGATGTAAATAAAGAAAATGAAAAATATGTACTAATGAATTTAGATAAAAGTGCACAACGTAAAATTGGCAATCAAAGTGAACCAAAATATAGAATTGGTGATAAGGTACACATTAGTCAATACAAATCAATATTTGAGAAAGGTTATCTCCCAAACTGGACAAATGAGATTTTCACCATACAAAATGTTCTCCCTACTATACCCTCCACTTATAGATTAAAAGATGATAACAATGAAATTATTAAGGGTTCTATGAATATGAAATGAATAAAACTAAATATCCAGGTATATTCCTCATTGAAAAAGTATTAAAGAAAAAAGGTAGTAAATTGTATGTTAAATGGCTTGGATTTGATAAATCTTATAATTCATGGATTGAAGGTGATGATATAACGTGATATAATAAAAAATATGCTGAAATTGAAACAACATCAATCAAAACTACCTGTCATAAATTTCGATAAATTCCTTACTAAGAAGAATATCAATTATCACATACACAGCAAACTTTTACCAAATTCCATAAGATGTATTGTTTGTGGTCCAAGTAATTCTGGGGAAACAAATACAGTATTCAATTTACTATTTGCACAGAATGGTGTCAAGTTTTCAAATTTATATATATTCACCAAATCATATCAACAAGATAAATACCAACTTCTAAAGCAGATTATGATACAAATACCTGAAATTGACTTCAACATGTATCAAGATAATGATGAAATACCACACCCAAATGATGCACACCCAAATTCAGTTATGATTTTTGATGATATTTGTATGTAAAATCAACAGAATATCCGCAACTATTTCAGTATGGATAGACATAATGATATTGATTGTTTCTACATTTCTCAAACTTATTCCAGTATACCCAAGCAGTTAATTCATGATAACACAAACTTCAAATCAAATCAAATTGTTTTTTATTTTGACAAAAAAAACACAACTCAGTGAAATAAAGATATAAACTTCTATACAGATATAAACTTCTATACAGTTAGTTCCTGTCAAAATAAAAATACTACTTGCTAAATTATTTACAATTTGTATGCAAGTAGGAGGTCAGTGAAAAAAAGTTTTTAATGCTACATTCACACACACACTCACACATCTTTCTCTTTCAAGTTGGTATGTGCAAAAAAGGTAAAATAAGTATTATAATAGAATGGAAATCAGATAATTACAGAAAAATAACTCTCAATAGTTTCAGGCAGACATCCAGTAAGCCATTTTGATATTTGTTTTTTCAAAAGTATTCTGTTCTCAATATTTCTTATATAATCAGGTAGATAGTTGGAAAATGTTGGCCCCAAAAATACAAAGGATTTCTGAAAAAAAGTGTTATACACTCTGGGGTGTCTAGCTAAATTTTCAACTACTCTTCTAGTTCTGTATACATTATCATTCTCGAACATTTGCCGACTTCGATTGCCTGATAACAAGTAAAAGGATGATAAGACATTGAAAACATATTTATAGCGCAATGGCAAACAATCGAAAAATTGAAAGATAGGAAAAGAGTGTTCGATCCTGCTCACACCCTTCATACACCGTACTATGGCTTTTTGAAGCACAATTAGAGGTGCTAGATGGGTTTTGTAGGTGGATCCCCAGCAACTAATGCCATAACTTGATTTGGAATCCACCAGAGCAAAATAGAGTTGCCTGAGCACAGCTGAAGGAATGAATTTTCTAAGGTGGTAGAATTAGATTATTTAGAATATTTTAGAATATGGTGGAGATAATTTTTTAATTTACAGATGTGATGAGACAAGAGAGTTTCTCATCCACTACCAGACCTAGATACCTGATGGAATCAGCTTGTGCCACATTACCACAATCACAATTGATTTGACTACAAGAAATTGTATAACATTTTAATGGGTAAAGGAGTTGCCAAGGAGTAGACAAAATATATGTGAATAATATATATTTAGTTTTAGAGAGGTTTAGGGCTAGGCCATTCTTATTGAACCAGGAAAGCATTCTATTCAGATCTTCTTGCATAATTTTATTTAGGTTTTGCACGTCTGTATTATGATAAGAGAAAGCAGTATCATCTGCAAAGGAAACTGGAATACCATTAAAATTACCTGAGAAAAGGTCATTTATAAAATGAGAAATGAAACTGGTCCGAGTACTGAACCCTGCGGGACCCCACAGTCCACTTCCAGGATCTCACTTTTGGCATCCCCCAGGGCAACATATTGCACTCTTTTACTCAAATATGATCTGAACTAATTCTGAGGCACACCTCTTATACCAGCCCTGGATAGTTTGTCAAGCAGTAGTGAATGTTTAACTGAATCAAAGGCCTTTCTGATATCTAAGAAAAGACCAGATACCGGAGGAGCAACTCTGGCATTCAGGCTATTATATAATGTTGACATGAAGCTCTCAAGAGCCATTTCCGTATTACAACCTTCACGGAAACCAAATTGACATGCATAAAAAAAATTTGTTGAATTTAAAAAGCATAATATTCTTTTTTTGACTACCCTTTCCAGAAGCTTGGAAAAATCAATAACAGTGAGATTGGTCTATAATTGTTTAATTGAGATTTTGAACCACTTTTAAAAATAGGAATTACCTTGGCTAGTTCCATTGCTGTTGGAAATTCACCCCTTGATAAACTATGATTGAAAATATCAATCAGAATGGGAATCACAACAGTTGCAATAGACTTTATCATTTTTGATGATACACCATCATCCCCTGGAGCCTTTCCTTGCTTCAAGTCGTTCATATACAAGAGGAGTTCATCATATGTTACTGGCTCAAAAAAAATAGAATGTGGGCAGTGGAGAATTTGAAAGAAATCGTCAGTCTCTCCCAACTCCTGATCAGCACCGTTTGTGACTGAAGATGCTACTTCTTTAGAGAAATCAACAAAAAACCTATTGAAAAGATTGGCCAAATCACAAGGATCCATTATAATATTATTACCATGTTCAATTTAAAATTTATTGTTACTACTTTTCTTATTAGAGTTACCACATAATTTATTCAAGATAGACCACTTTTTTTGAGGTGGCAGGTCATTAATTGTGGAATAATATTTCTCTTTTCCTATTCTGATCAAGGATTCGATTTTCTTGGAAAATGATTTCAATTTGGCTTTCATTTGAGTATTTTCTGGATTTCTTCTAACTTTTTTAATCAATTTATCTCGGGAATGGATTGCTTCACATAAACCATTTGTTATCCAGGGTTTAAGTTTTCTTAAATGTGTCTCTCTTGCCACTATTATTCTAGAGGATTTAGAACATTCAATATATTCATTCAAAGTGTTTAGAAATGTATTAAATTTGGAATCTAAGTCATCACTGAAGAGAACATCACTCCAGTCATGAGAGCGCAACATTTACTGTAAGCGCCCATAGTCTAGAGTAACCCTCTCCCCAATAACACATTTATTATCTAGCCTATTATTTTAACTGAGCGTTATGGCTACAACTTTGTGGTCACCTATTGATTTTTCTATTACAGTACCTTTAACAAAATGGGGAAAATTTTGTGATCTGAAATATATATGGTCTATGTATGTGGAAGAAGAATCTGTTACACTGGTAAACATGTTTATAATTTGCTCATAACCGTAAAAACTCAATATATCAAGATAGCCATCAACTTTATAATCATTATTGTCATTATTTAGTATTTTCAAATTTATATCACCAATTATGATGGAATCGCCTGCCGGCAAGCTTCCTAGTACAGCGCTGAAACTTGTTAAAAACCCCTCAAAGTTGAAGCCGTGCCAGCGATAGAGACATAAAATATTAAATTGGTAGTTAGAAAAGCTACATCCCAGAGTTATCAAATCCGCACCCTCGATGTAACCATCTACACTTTCACATACAAAATCAGACAATTCAATTGAGTAGTAAGCTATTATACCAGTAGCAAGAGTAAAATTGGAAATACTGGGAATTTGCTCATAACCATCGATGTAGAATTGAGATGCCTCATCACTTGAGTTCAACCATACCTCGGACAATATCAGAACTGCAGGCCTGCGACTCCAACAACTGATATAAGTTAAGAAGCTATCAAAATTACCTCTAATTCCTTGTATATTCTGATGAAATGTGGTCGAATTGAAGCCACCCGAAATATGAGAGTCATTTACTTTCGTCAACAGACTTCAGTAATATACAATTATTATTTAATTCTTCCATTCAGAAATAAAAAAATTAATACATTATTTAATATGCACATAATACATGATATGATTGGAATATTACGAAAGATTGAGAGAATCACACATTCACACACACACACGCACACACGATCATAATGTATTCTCATCATGAAAGAAAACAACGTACGTTATGAGCTCCTTAGCTATAATATTATTTAACAAGTACTTGAAGGAAAGAAGATTGTTCCATAATTTGCATCTACAGCTGCGTAAGACTCACGCACCCACTCAAAAAAAAAAAAAAAAAAAAAAAAAATGAACACAGAAAATTTTGAATAGAAAATAATTAAATAAATATAGAACGGGAAGTGAGCCAATCAATACTGTGAGTATTCATATTATTCAAAATATATCATGATATCAGAAATTGAAACATGGCTTCTTTAGATTGAGGTAATCGTGTGTAAGCTATAAAATGCTATTATCTGTTATTAGATCTATTATATGTACAGCTCATCAAAGTATATAATATCACAACACCAGTACTAGCAACAGATAAGGCACAAATGGAAGAATACAATACACCGCACGTAAACAAAAAAGTATCTCGTCCATTTTAGAAATATTATTATCGGGAATCAAATTAAAAATCTATTAATTATTCCTATTCAAACATGGAAATAAAAATAATTACTAGTAAACTGTAAAAGAAATAAAAGCCCACACAACAGATTTTTTCACTAATCAAAAACCAATTAAAATCCCTGATCGTTCAAGACTAGTTTATGATTTTTGTTCAAATTTCTTCATAAATTTTTCCAAATCTGCCTGACTATTTATCACATGCACTTGATCATCACTGTCTTTTCTAACCAATATTTTCCAGTTTCTTAGCCAGACATACTCTACATTGTGAGTCTTTTTCAACAAACGAGCATTTTTGAATAGAAGTCTATTCTCCTTGGTGAGCGAGGGATTGATGTAAACAATATTCTCCGAATTGAAACCCAAATCACGAGCTCTAAGACCCTTTTGCTTCTTGGAAAGTTCTAGGAGAGCAAGAGCATCGGATCGTCGCACAAATTTAATCACAATGCCGCTGTCTGATGTGCGTGGATTAATTCGTAAGGAATGCATAATATCAATTAGTTCAAGTGAAAAATCGAATTTGAGAACAGAAAACAGTTTTTTAACAATAACGGAAGTATCGTCATCTTTCTGAACCGGTATACCAGTAATTTCAACAGTATTTCTTCTTAGATACTGCTGAGTGTCATTGAGTTCTACCCTTAGTTTGCTAACATCACACTTGAGTTTAAAATTTTCCGAGTTCAATTTTTCTAAGAGTTCGGAGTGGTTTGATAATTTCTTATCATGTTTATTCAAATCCTCTCTAAAGTCCTTTAATGAATTTTGAATATCCTCAATGGATGTTATGATAGGTTTCTGCTCAATTTTCGTAGCCGTGACCTCATTTAAAATTAATTCCAACTTTTCATCTGTAGAAAGGGAGGCGAAATCGAGTTGACCACATTTATCAACATTCTTATCATCAGACGACGATAGTCGACTATTAGAACGAGTTGGCCTCATTGTAGATAACACAACTTTGATAATCAACCTTTCACAAAAATCTGAACAAACACGTTTAATTTTTGTAAAAAATGCTGTTTTCTCAGACTATTTGTCACCTTTTAATGAAACACACCTGATCAAACTATCAAAAGCAACTCTATTCACACACCTACTGCAGCAAAATATCACTAAAATCCTTCATAAATTACGTTCTTTTACAGAGCTTTCAAAACATTTCTATCTCTTCATTTGCGATAACTGAACTTGATTGTTCTATTTAAATAAGATAATCGTAATTTAACACACATATATTTTGATCATATTTATCCTGATATGAATAAGAGAGAATTTGAAGAAATGTGTGCTCAAGCTTGGAAAAAAATAATAACACATTTCTAGTTATAAACAAAGAGTGTACTAGAATTAATGGTAGAATGATATGCAGGGTGATTCATAATTATGGTAAAATAATTCAATACATGATAGTAGAGGTAAAAATAAGAAGAAAAGTTCTTATAAACATATATCCATAAACGCTTCATTAGCGAGCTATACAGAGTGAAAGATTTCGCCCGGATTTCAGTTCCTCTGGTGAAAAACACTGATGCTGAATTGTTTGGGGACTAGTTTTTAAATAAACGTATGGTGGATTCATATGGAAAAATATCTGAAAAATTGAATAAAACTAGCCTGGAAGCTGTAGTGTGAGTAGTTCTTGAGAAAAAAGTTAAAATTTGCAAGAAATGTATGTAGAAAAACACGGACTTCTACGTTTGATGCCTAATAACTTTCTTTAATGACCAGTAAACATATAATTTTTTGAAATAACAATTGTAGAGAGTTTAATTCTGAAAAGAATGATGTAAGCTGTGTAGAATAAATTTAAATAATAGTTGAATAAAATGTATTCTTATGTAGTACATTACACCACAAAAATTTGCTGTTTCATGAGGAGAGAACGTATAGCTTATAGGTTGTAGCTGATTCCAAATAAAATATTCGGTTTTTTATGGAAAGTTTGATTCCTATATGAAAGTAACATATTATCTAAATGACATTAAACTTATACCAAAATACTAAAGATGATGATCAAAGTGACCTCCGTTGTTCTTAATGCATATGTTCAGACGTCTTCCCATCGATTGTTGGACCCGTTCAAATATTCCAGGAGTCTGCTTCAATTATTATCATTCCTATTCCGTTCAAAATTCTTCAATTGTATCAATCAGAGTATTGTATACTAAGGTTTTCAAGTGTCCTAAAGATAAAAATCCAAAGGGTTCAAGTGTGGTGACCTAGCTGGCCATGGTACTGGCCCACCTCGGCCTATCCATTGATTTGGAAACCTGTGATTCAGGTGTTTGTGTTCACGAACAGCAACACTGAAGTGTGCTGGATCTCCATCATGCATAAACCAAATGTATTGGCGCAACTGAAGAGGCACATCTTCAAGTAAGATAAATAGCTCCTCTCTCAAAAAGTTTAAGTAGATTATGCCATTAAGCCTGGGAGGAAGCTTGAACAGAAGTAGATGATCTCCTATGATTCCTGCCCAAATGTTTACTGAAAACTGATGTTGTGGATGATTAGGATTGATGGCATGAGGATTGTCAGCTGCCCAAATATGTTGGTTGTGGACGTTAACCATAGCAGTTCTTGTAAAGTGTGCCTTGTCAGTAAATGAAACAGTTGTTTAAAAGTTTGGGTTAACAAGTTTTTCTAAAAACCATTGCAAATACCAGCACGGGGAATACAGTCTCATGGCAATAGAGTATGAACTTTCTGGAGGTGGTATAGATGTAATTGTTGCTCTTTTAGGATCCTCAAACTAATAGATTGATTGACATTAAATTGCACTGGCAATTCTCTCGTGCTCTTCTCTGGATCTTCATAAATTACATTAAGAAATTGTTCCTTCAACTCAACAGTCCAAGTGGATCGGGGTCTGCCTGCATAAATGTGCTCTTTGGACATCAAAGAACCTGTTTCAGACAGACTTTGATGAATAGTGCCAAAAAACCTCGAACTTGGACATACTCGGTTAGGAAAGTTTTCTTGATACAAACATCTTGCTTCAGTTCTATTACTGTGTCCCATCCCATACATTAAATGCATGTCAGCTAATTCTGAGTATGAATAATGTCTAAAGTTACCTGCCGTTTTTTGAAAAGTTAACACTCAACACAAAAAAAGCAAAGTGAAATGGTTACAAATAACTGGTTAATAAATTAAACAAAAAACACAGTGCAGTTACAGTAGGCCTAACTTACAGTTTGTTGTTTTGTTCAACAGTGAGCTAAAATATTTCTGAAAATAATTTTCAGCTGATAATTCCTTTTGAATATTTTCTTATTCAAAACAAAATAGATCAGCTGTTTTGGAACAGCTGTTATTAAAATCCATGTTTTATTTGAAATCAGCTCAAACCTATGAGTTATTAGTTCTCTCCTCATAAAACAGCAAATTTTTGTGGTGTAATGTACTACATTAGAATACATTTTATTCAACTTTTATCTGAATTTAGTTTGCACAGCTTACATGATTCTTTTCAGAATTAAATTCTCTACAATTTTTATTTAAAAATTCTTCTTGTTTACTGGTCATTAAAGAAAGTTATTGGGCATCAAATGTAGAAGTCTGTGTTTTTCTACGTAGATTTCTTGCATATTTTAACTCTTTTCTCAAAAACTACTCATACTACAGCTTCCAGACTAGTTTTATTCAATTTTCCAGATATTTTTCCATATGAATCCACCATACGTTTTTTAAAAACTAGTCCCCAAACAATTCAGCATTGGTGTATTTCACCAGAGGAAATTAATTCCGGGCGAAATCTTTCACCCTGTATAGCTCGCTAATGAAGTGTTTATGGATATATGTCTATGAGAACATTTTCCTTATTTTCACCTCTACTATCACATATATAAATTATATTTGATTATTTTACCATAATTATGAATCACCCTGTAGAATTGGTTTTGATAAATTTGTACAGTAATATAAAAATGTATAGGAAAGATTTGAAAGAGTTGAGTGCACTCAAGAAAAATATTAGACAACTGCATGATTCAATACTCCAAAACCACTGTCAATTATCAGGTGATGTAGCAAGTGAGGAGGAAAAAATTCAAAAACAATCTAAACCTATTACAGAATCATTGAAACAACCTTTTCTAGAAGCAACTATTGAAAAGGAAAAAGAAGAAGAATTAGACGATGAAGAATTGGATGATGAAGAATTAGAAGATGAAGAAGAAAATGGAGTAGATGATGATAATGATGGAGAAGTATCAGTAGAAGAAGAATCAAATAAAGAACATGGTTTAAGAAATATATTTGATACAAGTCTTCAAAGACTAAAATCATCTGCACTCTGAGTAGATTTTTGCCCACACCTTCTTCTACCAGAATTCCCAGTGTCGCTCTGGGCCGGCTAGACTCAGTCGGCGACTGGGTTGGGCCGCAGCAGGGGACGGGAGTCTTGGTGGGGCATCCGCCAACCACCCTCGTTCGAGTCGGGGGTTGAAACAGGGTCTTGAGCACCTTAGAGAAATGTTTCCCTCTTTTAGGTAAGAGGGGCCGTGCTTTCGCACTGCCTAACAGGGTTGGGCATGGAGTGAGAGGAATAGGAACGATCTGGTGTCCACCATGAGGGGGTCTCTGTTATGGGAGTAACGTTCCCGATTGCTACTAGATGTCTTCCTGCTATTGGGATCAGAAATAGCAGGGTTTGAGAGCCTTGAAACTGATTGCTGAAGTCAGTCACCAGGTCCCTAATCTCGGGCACCGGGTGTCTTCCTGGGGTTAGGATCGTGCCGCGGAGTCGAAGGAAAGGCCTTCCCTGGCCTTTCTCGAGGTCCTCTTGCTATTCAAAGGCGAATCAGCAAGCTATAGGAGCCCGCACACCAGACTTCACCTCTGGTCACCGGGTCCCAAATCTCGGGCACCGGGTGTCTTCCTGGGGTCAGGATCGTGCCACGGAGTCGAAGGAAAGGCCTCCCCTGGCCTTTCTCGAGGTCCTCCTGCTATTTGAAAGCAAATCAGCAAGCTGTAGGAGCCCGCGCACCAGACTTCACCTCTGTTCACCGGGTCTCAAATCTCGGGCACTGGGTGTCTTCTTGGGGTCAGGATCGTGCCGCAGAGTTGAAGGAAAGGCCTTCCCTGGCCTTTCTCGAGGTCCTTCTGCTATTTGAAGGCGAATCAGCAAGCTATAGGAGCCCGCACACCAGACTTGACCTCTGGTCACTGGGTCCCAAATCTCGGGCACCGGGTGTCTTCCTGGGGTCAGGATCGTGCCGCGGAGTTGAAGGAAAGGCCTCCCCTAGCCTTTCTCGAGGTCCTCCTGCTATTCGAAAGTGAATCAGCAAGCTATAGGAGCCCGCGCACCAGACTTCACCTCTGGTCACCGGGTCCCAAATCTCGGGCACCGGGTGTCTTCTTGGGGTCAGGATCGTGCTGTGGAGTCGAAGGAAAGGCCTTCCCTAGCCTTTCTCGAGGTCCTCCTGCTATTCGAAAGTGAATCAGCAAGCTATAGGAGCCCGCGCACCAGACTTCACCTCTGGTCACCGGGTCCCAAATCTCGGGCACCGGGTGTCTTCTTGGGGTCAGGATCGTGCTGCGGAGTCAAAGGAAAGGCCTTCCCTGGCCTTTCTCGAGGTCCTCCTGCTATTTGAAGGCGAATCAGCAAGCTATAGGAGCCCATGCACCAGACTTCACCTCTGGTCACCGGATACCAAATTTTGGGCACTGGGTGTCTTTCTGGGGTCAGGATCGTGCCGCAGAGTCGAAGGAAAGGCCTTCCCTGGCCTTTCTCGAGGTCCTTCTGCTATTCCTGGTTCCCGCGATGATGTACCAGGGTACAGCCAGGTTTTAACCAAAACCTGATGTGTCACTACTGGTTGAAACAGGCAGGTTGCTGCCCAAAGTCATCGAAATGGTCAAACAACACTCACCCATGTGAGTGCTGAATCTCGGAGCTTCCAGTGTCTTAGATGTCCAGAGTACACTCAGGATATGAGATGTACTATGTTGCTAGCTGCGCGCTGCTTCCTTCACTCTGTCGACTGCTCGCACTGGACACCTGCACTCGACTCTCTCCAACTAGCCCTCCACGAGCCTCCCTCAGTGGCCAAGAAGGAGAGGGGGAGTAAGGATGCGCAGCACTGCTGAGCGGTAGCCCAGCAGCTGGGCTGCTCGTTGGACTCTGCGATTTCATCAAGAGATAACCAAGCGTCTTTAGAACAATCCCTAAACTCAATTCCCCTCACTAGTTATGATATTCATCGTGACAGCACGTAGGTGCAGTGTATCTACTTATATAGACAATTTCATGAGATCAACAAAAAGAGGTAATATATATGGTGTTCACTTCAACCCCGATATTGATGAGTGGCAAATTGGTGATAAAGTAGTGAAATTTGAAAATTATGATACTATAATTGATAACCAACATTCATTTACTCTCACACATGGTCTATTGGAATTACTATTCAAAGCAGTACCAGATACATTTATTTATGGTAGGAAAGATTTAAAAACCTATAAACGAATACTTGAAATAACTAGAGTTCATCTTGATAGTTTGGAAGTGTTAAAAGGAATCATGAGTATAAATACACAAGTATAATCAAAACTTTATTTCCTCCAAAGATATCTGAGAAGAAACCTATCTCTGGTAGAGGAGGAATGTGTGTGAATTACCAAAAAAGAAAATGGAAAAGAATTATGTCTATTGGGATGATCCAAATGAATTATGTGAAAGATTAGAGTTGTTAGTAAATTCTAAACTAGCAGGACACACTGGACACAATTCTGAAAAAATTGTAGAGAATTTAATTCTGAAAAGAATTATGTAAGCTGTAAACTAAATTTAAATAAAAATTGAATAAAATGTATTCTTATGTAGTACATTACACCACAAAAATTTGCTGTTTTATGAGGAGAGAACTAATAACTCATAGGTTGTAGCTGATTGCAAATAAAACATGGATTTCAATAATAGCTAATCCAAAACATCTGATTTATTATGTTTTAAATAAGAAAATATTTGAAAGAAATTATCAGCTGAAAATTATTTTCAGAAATATTTTAGTTCACTGTTGAACAAAAAAAAAACAAACTGTAAGTTAGGGCTACTGTAACCATGCTGTGTTTTTTGTTCAATCTATTAACCAGTTATTTGTAACCATTCACTCTGCTTTTGTGTTAAGTGCTAACTTTTAAAAAATGGCAGGTAATCTTAGACATTATTCATACTCTGAATAAGCTGACATGCATTTAATATATGGAATGGGACACTACTGTAATAGTACTGAAGCAAGACATTTGTATCAAGAGAACTTTCCCAACCGAGTATGTCCAAGTTCAAGTTTTTTTGCCACTATTCATCAACATCTGTCTGAAACAGATTCTTTGATATCCAAAGAGCACATTTATGCAGGCAGACCCTGATCTACTATGACTGTTGGTTGGAAGAACAAGTTCTTAATGAAATTTATGAACATCCAGAGAAGAGCACAAGAGAATTGTCAGTGCAGTTTAATGTCCATCAATCTATTATTTGGAGGAAACTAAAATAGCAACAATTACATTCATACCACCTCCAGAAAGTTCATACTCTATTGCCACAAGACTGTATACCCTGTGCTGGTATTTGCCGATGGTTTCCAGTAAAACTTGTTTACCCAAATTTTTTAACAACCATTTTATTTACCAACGAGGCACACTCTCCAAGAACAGCTATCGTTAACGTCCACAACCAACATATTTGGGCAGCTGAGAATCCTCATTCCATCAATCCTGATCTTTCACAACATCAGTTTTCAGTAAACATTTGGGTAGGAATCATAGATCATCTACTTCTGTTTGAGCTTCCTCCCAGGCCTTATGGCATAATCTACTAGTCTTTTGGTATAAGTTTAATGTCATTTAGATATGCTACTTCCATATAAAAAAAAACTTTTCATAAAAAACCAAATATTCTATTTGCTATCAGCTACATCTTATGAGTTATTAGTTCTCTCCTCATAAAACAGCAAATTTTTGTGGTGTAATGTACCACATAAGAATACATTTTATTCAACTTTCATTTAAATTTAGTTTACACAGCTTACATGATTCTTCTCAGAATTAAATTCTCTACAATTTTTATTGCGAAAAATTATTTGTTTACTGGTCATTAAAGAAAGTTATTGGGCATCAAACGTAGAAGTCTGTGTTTTTCTACTCAGATTTTTTGCATATTTCAACTTTTTTCTCAAAAACTACTCACACTACAGCTTCCAGACTAGTTTTATTCAATTTTTCAGATATTTTTCCATATGAATCCAGCATAAGTTTTTAAAATTCTAGTCCCCAAACAATTCAGCTTTGGTGTATTTCACCAGAGGAACTGAATTCCGGCCGAAATCTTTCACCCTGTATAGCTCGCTAATGAAGTGTTTATGGATATATGTTTATATGAACTTTTTTCTTATTTTTACCTCTACTATCATGTATTAAAATATTTTACCATAATTATGAATCACCCAGTATATAATAAAAATGATAAAGAAGAAAAATATTGGTGTTGGTAAAAATATTCTTGAAAAAGCTTAAGAAAAAATTAGGATCTGGTATAATTGGTAGTGTATTCAACAAAGCAATTATTGACTTCCTACCTGTTGAGCTTCATATCCCCAGCTACAATTTTTGTGGGCCCGGCACCAAACTTTAGAAAAGATTGAAAAGAGGAGATAAAGGAATAAATAAATTGGATGAATCATGTAAAGCACATGATATTGCATACAATGACCCTAATCAGAATAGAATCGATGCTGATGGAAAGCTAGTTGCATTTGCTTGGGAGAGAGTGAAATCTCTTGATGCAGGTTTAGGTGAACGCTCTGCAGCATATCTTGTTACAAATCTATTGAATGCTAAAACTAAATCTGTGATTGTCCAGCATAAAAAGTGATTGACCAGGTATTTCTAATTGTCAGATTCGTTTCAAATTTGGCATACAGGATGATATACACATATTAAACATACTGTTGAAGTTTCATCAAAATATAATGATGTTTAGGGGTGGTTAGGGGTAAAAAACCCTATTGACCAGCATAAAAAGTGATTGACCGGGGTATTTCTAAATGTCGGATTTATTTCAAATTTGGCATACAGGATGATATACACATATTTTACATACTGTTGAAGTTTCATCGAAATATAATGATGTTTAGGGGGTAGTTAGGGGTAGAAAACCCTATTGACCAGCATAAAAAGTGATTGACTGGGTATTTCTAATTGTCCAATTCATTTCTAATTTGGCATACAGGATGATATACACATATTAAATATACTGTTAAAGTTTCATCAGAATATAATGATGTTTAGGAGTAGTTAGGGGCTAAAACCCCTACTGATCAGCATAAAAAGTGATTGACTGGGTATTTCTAATTGTCTGATTTGTTTCAAATTTGGCATACAGGATGATATACACATGTCAAACATACTGTTGAAGTTTCATCATATTTCCTAGCACCTTTGCTATTTCGTATTGGAGTTAATTCACTGATCAATCGCCAGTTTTTAGTTCTATTTAATTTAATTTGATTTCAAGAACTTTTGATTTGAGTTTTGCAAATATTTATGTATTTTATAATTTGAGGGATGGGGAAAGTCCAACATTTAACGTTAGATTAATCTGCTTTAATGTTTTTATTATTATACCTTATTAATTTATTTGTGTAATGCAGAAATAAGGTCGGCGTAACCTCCACCATTTGTAACATTAAATTGATTGAACAGTAGTATCCATCATTTGTAATGAATGATTGGTGACCTGTTTGGTGAGAGTAATAAAAGGGGGCGATCCACCAGTTCCCAGACGGAACACTGTAATATTGTTGTTGCATAGCATTTGATGGTAGAGCAAAAGCAGTTGGTTTTTTTTTATATTATCAACTAGATGTTCTTTGGAATTTGAAAGGAAAACATTTATATTAGGAGTCAGATCCATTTTAGTGAAATGAAGAAATTAATGTGAGATTTAAATGTGAATTTTAACATATTTTGGTTTTATAAAATTAGTTATGCTACAACTATTCTAATACAGAACAATTAAGGAAGGTTATGAAATTCTGAGCATTTAATCAATTTAAAAAATTTAAAATAAACTTTGTTGCCAATGATTTTACAAAACGTTAGACAGAAATGTGTTGGACAGATTATTGTGTTTTTTATTTAAACAAGTTATATGACAGTTTAAAAAGCATTATTCATTTTTAATTAATTTGGAATTTCTAAAATCAAAATAATATTGGAAAATAAATTGAATGTGGAACGATACTGTTATACTGTTGATGTCCATCCTAACTTGCCATGGTCTGAATGGAGAACCAGGGGATGTCCATCCACGGGCCAGCTCGGTCTGTCTCAGGAGGTAGGCGATGAAAAAGTGTGTGAAATTATTCAGAAGAAAAGTGGAAAGCTTTCTCCACTAGCTGGCTGGAGGGGAGACTAGAATGCTAGACCCACTTCTACCTCTCCTCAGCGTTTTTACTCTGTCAGCCAAAACTGTCTGATCAGCTTTTAGTTTTTAAAGTTGGAAAAAAATTATTTCTCTTCTTGAAAAAGGAACTGATGTTTGGGGGTTTGTCAAACCTTGTGGTTCATGACAGTAGAATTTATCATTCTATAGGAGTTAGTTCAATTCTGGGGGTTCAATGAACCATTGAACACATAGGACGAGCCGCCACTGAGTGGAAAGCAAGTTTTTCATCTTCATTTGTTTGTTGAAAATGTTTCTGTGAAGTAATCTTACTTATATAGGAGTTTATAGGTTATATAGGAAAAATCAGAGAAAAGGAAGAATTTTTTCATTCAATACCTAGAATTCAACACCAATGCACACGTTATTAGTTTTTATGAAACAGTATACCGGCATCCTCCATTAGACTCTCTAAAGCATTGAATGGGCCTTGTAAAGAACATTTTTTTAATTATATAAAATATGCAGTAGTATGCCAAGCCCAACAATAGAATTATAGATAGATAAATACTAACTTAGATACATAGTGCTAAGCAGGAAACAGTTTTTTTTTTGTTAAGAACCTATCTTAGCTCAATACATAGAATAATCAGAAAAATATTATTTATCAATACAAAAAAGTGGATCTATCTTAATGAAAAGATAGCCAAAACTGGATCACATAAATGCAGAAAATAACCATAGACATCTCAGATGATGAATATATCAAACAACTAGATTTTAAACATGATAAGCAAGTGGCAAGAGTTTGAAAAAGACGAAAAATAATATGTAGAATCCAGTTATTAACTGTTGGAAAATCAAATGCAAACCTAACAGTAAAAATCAAAACAGAAGTGAAATTAGGGAATGGAGGGTATTAATGTGCACCTTTCTGTCTTATTACCACTGGAAGGAAATCAATCAATAAGTGATAAATAATGGATGGATTTTATTGTCATCAAACAACAGAGGCAATATTAAGGAAGGCACATGAATCAGCCAAAAAACAAGTTGTATGATAAAAGTTTATCCAACAACCACAGTCATTTTTTTGGAAATGCACAATTTTATATGATTTTTCACCTCTCAAGAATTGCACATTTTTTATTGCAGATTCAAAGCCCTATAGATAATAATGATGGTAAATTCAGGCCTAGATGTATGAAATATCGAATATTGGAATTAAAAAAGATGAATAAAATATAAAAATAAATAACAAAGCATTTAATTTAACATCAATGAATTTGCCTTTCACCAAAAATTTTCATGACAGCTTATCTCAGTGAATTATACATTTCGAAAATATAGGTATTGGTAGCAAACCGCTATGGATATTTGAAAACTATCTTCTAGATGAAACACTTCATGTGAGTTTAAGTATGTTAGTAGTAGTTACGGACAGGCATATCAATCATTGGTATAAGAAATTAGGTAGCTCATATTCCTGTCTGATGCTAGATTGTATTCGAAATAAATTTGGACAATTTTGCCAATCTGAATTTAGAAAGAAAATTTCAGTAATGTCAACACACTTATAAGATTCACAAACTTTAGAAAAACACTTTGCAACAAAGACTTGATTTAGTCCATTATAAATTTTTCCTTTGGCAAATTAGATTGAAGTCAAAATAATATTTCTGACTAGGTAAAATACACGATTACAAATTAATAATTTAGTGTGCTATTCCATGAATGTGTATGAAAAATACAGTATGCAACTAAAAACAATATAAAATTCTTGACCTATTTTTAGAACTTATTTATTTATCCATATACAAATACAATCCAGGTAAAACTACAGGCATTTGCCCAAAACTGCTCTAAACCTCAATTTGGAATACACAGTCTAGGTGTAGAGGTTATGTAAAAATGATAACTTCATTCACACACTATTTTGAGTCCAAAAAAATGTACCTACTACAATTTTGAATTTATCAGATTAATTAATTTCAAAATACAAATCAAAACAAAAATCTTCTTTCACAATCACCAAAAATATAAAATTTACTTTTCCACAATTAATTATACTTATGTAAACATTTGAGCATCTATTATACACTATGAACAGAGATATTGTGGAATTTCTCCATATTAAGGTGGAATAAGAATAATATTGTCAGTTCCACATATTTTATTTGAGCCGAACTTAAGTTTCAAGGCATCATCTTCAGTGAGTGGTCTTTTAGATAGAGACCATCTTAGATCTTTCTTTGAGAAAATACCACTGAAGATGATGCCCTAGTGCATTGAAATTTTAATTTTGGCTCAAATAAATTATGTGGAACTGACAATATCATTATTGTTTCATCTTTATTTTTAGAACATTGACACCAATGAAAATAGATTTAAAAAAAAAACATTAATTTCAATAAAATGTTTCAGATTTTATCAAGAATGATTATTATTATTCTTAATTTTAATATTATAAATAATGATAATTAATAGTACTTCTCTATTGATAAATGAAGCAACAAGCTTCACATTCACATTCAGAATTATCTATCCATATCTGTTGTGAATAATCATTGTATAATTATCCATCCACATCTGTTGTCAATAATCATTATAATATTCTTCACATTGCGTGTTTTTTTTTTCAAATAAAACAACTTGAATTGAATGCTCACTCTTTCATTTCTCATTTAGTCTTAGAGAAGTGTGAAGTAGCATGTGGTATGTGCCTGGAAGTTGAATGGCTGAGTGCATGTATGTGTGTCACCTAGAAACGCTTCATTAGTGGCTGAACAAGACACATGAATAGTACATACAAATAGTTTGTTCTGTTTGTATATCTCACTCTCCCAACATGAGCAAACTCCCCATTGTGAATTTTGATAAGATAATTACACAAGAGGACAAGCCCACATGGTGTAAGAATGGTGCATTGATCCCTCATAATGCTAGAATTCTCATTGTGGGTCCATCTGCATGTGGTAAAACAAATTTATTGTTCAACTTGATCTTTTCCAAAAATGGATTGAGATTTAAACATATTTATTTAAATACTAAAAGTCAATATCAAGATAAGTACTTGTTTTTAAGAAAAGTCTTTTCAAAAATGGAAGGTATTGAATTTCATGTGAATGATATCCCTGATAACATTGCACATCCAAACAAAATACCACAATATTCTCTAGTTATATTTGACAATTTACAACTTAGTCATATACCCCAAATAAAGGATCATTTTACTATGGGTAGACATTGTAATATTGATATGGCATATTTAATTCAAAGTTATGGTGCAACACAAAAGCATTTCACCAGAGATAATGCAAATATGATTGTTATATTCAAAATTGATCAATTATCACTCAAATTAATACATAGAGACTATGTGGGTGAAGATATTCGCTTCAGAGATTTCAGTGAAATGTGTGGAATTCCAACATGCATAGTATTCTTACTATTATGACTGAATGTGTAGCTAATAGTGGCAAATATAGGCATGGTCTGGATAACTTTATTGGCATTCAGTAGAGAGTGAGTAGCAGTGAAAGAATGAGGATCTCTCGTAGAAGACAAAATACTAGCGTTGCTCTTATCCATAAGATTAAGAATTTGAGGAAAATTATTAGAGACAAACATAGAAGCATTGTGAATTTTGAAAAGCAATCTGACAATTACAGAGAGAAACTTTTTAAACCGATTATCACACCTCTAGTTGAAATGGGGAAAACTAAATCTTCTCACCAATCCGATCATAGTTTTAAACAAAAAAAGGAGGAACAGGAAGAAGAAGAAGAAGAAGGAAGAAGAAGAAGAAGAAGAAGAAGAAGAAGAAGAAGAAGAAGAAAGAAGAAGAAGAAGAAGAAGAAGAAGAAGAAGAAGAAGAAGAAGAAGAAGAAGAAGAGAAGAGAAGAAGAAGAAGAAGAAGAAGAAGAAGAAGAAGAGAAGAAGGAAGAAGAAGAAGAAGAAGAAGAAGAAGAAGAAGAAGAAGAAGAAGAAGAAGAAGAAGAAGAAGAAGAAGAAGAAGAAGAAGAAGAGAGAAGAAGAAGAAGAAGAGAAGAAGAAGAAGAAGAAGAAGAAGAAGAAGAAGAAGAAGAAGGAAGAAGAAGAAGAAGAAGAAGAAGAAGCGAAGAAGAAGAAGAAGAAGAAGAAGAAGAAGAAGAAAGAAGAAGAGAAGAAGAAGAGAAGAAGAAGAAGAAGAAGAAGAAGCGAAGAAGAAGAAGAAGAAGAAGAAGAAGAGAAGAAGAAGAAGAAGAAGAAGAAGAAGAGAAGAAGAAGAAGAAGAAGAAGAAGAAGAAGAAGAAGAGAAGAAGAGAAGAAGAAGAAGAAGAAGAAGAAGAGAAGAAGAAGAAGAAGAAGAAGAAGAGAAGAAGAAGAAGAAGAAGAAGAAGAAAGAAGAAGAAGAAGAAGAAAGAAGAAGAAGAAGAAGAAGAAGAAGAAGAAGAAGAAGAAGAAGAGAAGAAGAAGAAGAAGAAGAAGAAGAAGAAGAAGAAGAAGAAGAAGAAGAAGAAGAAGAAGAAGAAGAGAAGAAGGAGAAGGAGAAAGTATGGATGTAGGAGAGGAAGAAGAAGGAGAGAAACAAGATGATATTAGTGAAACAACAGAAGTTGCATCATCATCAGCAGCTGAAAAAGATCTAAGCATGAACAATTCAAGTATATTCAATTCAACTAGACTTGAGAGTGATACATCCAGCAAAATTAAGAGGATAAAGAATCAAGTGCTTGCACAATATTTGTATATATTTCATACAGAATAATTGGATAACTCAATTCCTTATGGAATTTCCTATGATTCTAACCAGAAAATATATTATATGGGAGAGTATAATGTTAGCTTTGATAACTACTTCTTTCATATTAATAGCCAAAAATTCCGAATTACACATGGTCTATTAGAACTGTTATTTGCCCAAAGAACAAATTCATATCTCTTTGATGCAAAAGACCTAGATAAATACAAGAAAATTTTATCAATAACAAAAGTTCATTTGGATAGACATGGGTATGTGAAACGTAACAGTGATGTAAAGTCTCACTTAAATCAAATGATATTTCCTGTTAAAAAAGCAAGTAAGAAGGGGTCAGGGTTATTGAAATTTGCAAAAAATACTTCTAGCAATAGAATTTATCAATATTATGAGAACTATGATGAATTGGTTCACAGACTTCATTTATTAAAATCATTAAAACTTGCTGGACACTTGAGTCATGATGTTGAGATTGCATCAATTATAGAAGAATTATGTGAAGGTAAGATTATTGTTTAGTTGAACAATGAGCGTGCACCAATTCGGACATAAAAGCGAGACAGTCACACTGAAGAAAGAGATTGTATGGAATGAACCAGAACTTGACAGTTCTAGTGAGAGAATAACCCAGGCAATTAATCAACAGGGTGGCAGTGAATCTCTGTGTTTGTATTTAGATTCACAATCATCCAATATAGTTGTAATATAATATAATATAGAATATTGGATTGAGCAAGATTGAAAAGGAACACATCTTCAGTATATTACAACAGTTATCTGACAATATTGATAAGGGAGTTAAAGAGAAATCTATTAATTTGGAGAATTCTCTGCATGATCTGAAATCAACAACAGAGATATTCAGATCGCACTTGAATATGATTAATGATAATAAAGATGAAAAGAATTATTTGGATGAGAAATTAAAAGATATCTCAGACAAGATTAAAAATTTGGAAGTATTAGATAGAAATTATCTAAATACCAGATTGAAACAGCTTAGCACAGACATTTTTACTAGGGTAAATGAAACACATTTATTAACGGGTGATAAGGAATATTTGGATAAAACTGTGCAAGCATTGAATAACATTGTTATAACAAAACAAGAGTTTGAAGATCAATTATCCGCAATGACTAATACAATAGAGACAAATCTTTAAACAATTTGTTTCAAAAAACGATTTAAATAAATTGCTTTCTATGTTTAACAAAACTTATGTATTGAAAAATGATCTGAGAAGTGAAATGCAAGCATTTATTAAGAAAGATGGATCACAAGTCACAGTCAAAACAATTCGTGAGGAAATAGCATCTTCAATTAAAAATACTGAGGATGGTGGTGTGACAAGATTACAATGTTCAGCTACATTTATTGATTATCTCACTTTATTTGTACATAAAATAGCCTACCAAATTGTAAGGAACTATGTGAAGGTGAGTTTTCATATGAATTGGATCGAGGCAAAACAGCATAATTTGACAGAAGATCAAGTAGGCGATTCAATCACCGAAAAAAGGGGTCTCAGTATTGTAAAGTGGTTATTTTACACGCCTCACACACATATGATGAATCTTGTACTGAGTCACCAGTATTGAGGTTATAAATTTTGTAACTGTGTGCATGGACGCTAAGTGTACACCAGACTGATAATGATAAAATTTTTTGAAGGCAGTGTAGCGGTTGCTGAACACTGAATACTGAAGTCTTAAAACTATTACCTGTGATGAAATAACATACAAGATCATACAGGTCGAGCAAAAATCCCGATATAGATCATTTACGAGACTGCATCTCTAATAAGTTCTGAAGGATTAAGATAGGGTACTAGGACCAGATATCGTTTGGAATATACTTCGAGAACAGAGTCTTGTCGGGTTTTAAGCTCTATTGCAGGATATTATATGATCTCCAGCTGCATCTGTAGTACAGTTGACGAATTTGCTCCTAAGTTGAGGTTGGTAACAGATAAAAGCTGATATATGAGCAGGTAAGGACAGAGAATAAATATCTCGATCTGACCCCACACACTACATCCACTTAGACCTGTTCCGATATCCAGCTTAATTCAATTATTTCAATGATCGTATTCGATCGGTTCTTGATAATATAGAACGTGTCAGACACAATAATTGACAGGCTTAAGAAATAATCGAACACAGAAGACAAATTAACAAAATTGAAATATAATATAATAAAATATAGGATTTGACAGTGCAGATATAAAGCTTGAATTACAGATTGATAATAATTCAACATTAACAAAATAATTAGAAATTTTCTTGTACTTGCATGACACCATGCATGATTCGACAGAATTTTATGATTGATAAATTTAACAGTTTTATGAAAATTAGTAAAATGAATTATAAGAGAGTTTAAAATGCTTGGGGTCGTGGTTCTGGCAGTGGAGGACAGTTAATCAACTACAAGTTCTTACAAATTCTATACCAAATAAATTCTAGGATCTTAATGGTTAATAAGCGCTTGTCGGCGTGGCCATTAATTTAACAAAGAAAATTTTATATCTTTTGCACTGTAATTTCCTTCGAAGCGTAGATTGGGGCCCCTTTAAATTTTAAAACTCACGTGAAACTCCTTGGCGGTCGTGGTTTTCTTCGTTAGATCAAATTCGTTTGATCGGCAGCGGTCCGGGCTTCCTTCTCAGCACGTGTGGAATGTCAATTTAATATTTCCTTCACCAAATTAATTAAGGAATAATTGAATTTTAAACTCTTGAATTATCGATTGATGAAAATAAATTTACAAATAACAATTAGAATAGCCGAAAATATTGGCTCACAGATAAAACATATGAAATTGAACAAAAATTTTACAAATAGGTCTTGGTAACTTTAACGAGGTCTTACTGGTGAGGATTTCAAAAGGGAAGTGTCTGTCTTTTTCCAAGCTTCTTGGCTAGAACCTTTTCTCTGAGAATCTCTGTGTAATTAATTTGCATGAAAATTTGCCATTGGTAGGATGATTATGACGTAGGCATGACGTCAGTGGCAAGCAGTAAAATTTAATTCCTTTAATTACAGTAATAATCCAATTTGTATAATTCTTAAAACTACTTAATTCTCTAGATAGAGTTCCTCTTATACAGTGTACATGCACTAGCATATATGATAAGGCAAGTTTGTTGTCTCATAACAGATTAACATATGATGTTTTCAAACGATCACCCTTTTGGTGATATTTCTATGCAATATGATTGGCTTAGACTTGCCAAAGAGATTCATTCACCATGTGGTTCAGTTGAAATAATAATTAATAATTTAATATTCCCATACAATTTTTATTATGCTCGAAACTGTTTTAATTAATTTCTGCTGCTCTTATCAGTAATATAATGTTAATGCTATGACCTAGTTAGTTACAATAATACTTGATATTATAATACAATTTCTTAAATAATAAATAATTTCAACAATAATACATATATTTTATTTTTTATTCGAAATTCTTGGTCCTATATCGATAGTTTTTAATTTTAGAAATATTATAGTTTGCATGAAATCCTGGCATGACATTTTATGATATATTGAATCAGTCAGCTGTGTTTGAGCTGCTCCAAAACATCTGATCAATAGTAAACAGAGTGTAACCTCAAAATTCAATGAGCAATTCATAAAAGGTTCGTACTCAATTTGCAAAACAATAAATTATAATATTATTGAATAATTCTATAGAAAAATGTGCAGTACAGAACAGTACTCTTATCTGATACTCAGTTATTGATAAGGAAGCTTTATTGCTCGGATGCTAACTGTTCATTTAGCAAATTCTTTCATTTTATGATGGTAATTACAATTTTTCTGTTTGATTCTCTCTTCTCATGAGATTTATTTAAAAAATTCATGAAATCACATGTCATTAAGAAATAGATAGCTACATTCTATTTCATTGTGAGAGAGTGTTCTCTACTCCACAACCATTTATCCAATTATTGTAATGGATTTTCCAAAGTGGAACAAGATTGTGAAAAACGTGCTCATGCTTGAGTTTGAGATGAATTAGAGCAGAGATGCATTCATCCTTGTAAGCTGTGCGAAGTAAAATTTTAAAACGTGCTAATGATCAAGTGATGAATTAGAGCAGAGAAGCATTCATCCTTAGGGTTGCCACCCATACTATATTATAAAGTATTGTACTTTATATGGAGGTCTTGTACTTTATACTTTGTAAGCAAGATAAAGTACTCAAAAATACTTTATTCTGCTCAACAAAGTACTATATAATAAAGTAAGTGGAAATCAAAACATTTTATAGTGTGGTCCACGTTATAATGACAGTATTTGATTAACTTTGGTGTTGCTACCCTCGTCTATCATTCAACAAAGCAGGTAGTAGTACTTTCCTTTTCTAGCTCCACAACGATGCCAATTATGTTTTTGACTATGTAGATATATAATTAATTGAGGCAGAGAATAGGCAACGTTATTCTTCTATCTTTATCCACTGTCATTATAATGTGGACCTCACTATAGATTAGTTGATTGGTGGAGACTGTCAGACTTAAACTAAATATTGGCTACATTTTTTCAGTGCATGTGATGCTGATGAGTTCAAGAATTTGTATAAAGTGGTTTCATATTTACTCTCTATCCCTGCCACTTCAGCATTTGTGGAATGGGTTTTTTCTGTGATGAATGATAAGTGAAGAGATGAGAGGAGCAGAGCATCTTTGAATCTCATAAGAAATAATGAACTAATGATCTACTAGAATTTCAAGAATGATTTACTAGAATGATTTATTAGAATTCAAATTATTTCAATTTGAATGTTGATTGCAAAGATGCTTTGCAACTCTTCACCAGTAGCAACTATTTATTGATGATGGCCAAAAGCAATAAGAAATATATTGTCAAGAATAAGTAATTGATCTTTTATTAAATTTAAAATTCATTATTGAACTCATCTTGAATTCCATTATATCCATGTATTGTATTTTGAATATCCATTCAAAATTACTTCATTTGCATGGGCTACTTATAAGAGTCATTGAAAACATAAAGCTTCCTTTATTTATTTTTTCCAGGAGCACATTCGAGCTCTAAAATAAAAAATACTACTCAATAATCAGCCTTGTTGAGCACTTGATAGAAGAAAACCATAGATATATTGATATGAATGCTAATATGAAGATTTTAAACATTGGAAGCAAAAGCAGTAAATTAAATCAATGTGAAAGAAGATTTCATATCTACACTACAGAAAAAATTAAATAGTAATAAACTAATAAATATCATTCAATTCGATTTTGGCGTGCTACCAATTTCTCCTAAATAGGTTGGATAGCATTTCACACCTATTAACCTAAAGGAAGTTATCGGCTCTTAAATGGTAGATTCTTGATAAACTATGAATGGATCTATTGCTTATGAATGAGAAATCCAGTTTTCAGAGCAAACCAACTTATAATCTTCAGAAGTATTTTGGCAATATACAACACAAATCCACAAAACAATACCTTACACACTTAAGCATCTAACATCATTACAAGCTAAATACTTATCCATTTATATAGTTGAAAAACAATGGCTAAAGGCTTGTAGACACACAAAACAATTTTATACAAAATTAGAACACCATAAAACTGTTCAAAACTCAATTTGAAACATTAAAAATTCAATTAAACAGAAAAATATTCAGAGAACACAAAACCAGAACACATAGCCAGCCACCATTTTTTAGAGAGAAGAACTAACAAGTACAGAGTAAAGCCCCACCTCAAAACCAGTGTCGACGTCGTGAACACGTCACCGATATTAAATTCCAAAAAATTATAAATTACAAGTTTAGAATTTACATTTTACATTTGTTCTCAATAAAACTTTATTTTGAAACTGTTATTTTAAATTTATATATCCTCTATATTTATAATGATCTATTTATCTGTTAATTCTGTTAACTCAGTTTCGGTGATACCATGGAATGTGCAACACAATTATTTACGATAAATTCTCAGTTGAAAAGTTGTCCACATCTCGATTACTCTGATATTTACTATCAAGTTTTATAGATCTTGAATTGAAGATTCGATTTTAATCGAGAAAAAATGTAATATTACAATTTAGATGATCCCATTTTTAATAAAATCATGCAAACCAATAAATAGAAAATAATATGGAGGATAGTCTTATATGCACATAAATTAGTCAATACTTATTTACTTATTTTTTCATTTGAACTTGAAAATGGCTAGAATAAGCTGAAACCGGCCATTCTTTCAAAATATTTTGAATATTTCATATAGGCTAAATAAAGGGTGCTTTATGTTTTTAATAAATCATTTAAAATTGTATTTTGAGAAGTACACATATCTTTGGCCAGAGGGGTGCAATTTTTTGCATTAAATTTCTTAATCTTCTGTACATCAAATTATTCTGCAATAGCCAAGATTTGATTAAATTGTTGAAGAGTAACAATATTATGCATTTTTTCAAGGCGTATAACTTACATTTTGAATTTAGAAGACCAACTCTCTAGAACTTTTTGGATTAAATGAAATAAATTATATGTTTTCTCATGATACTATATTTAGCCCAGTCAATAAAGGTTTTGTGTCGGAACTAATTAGTGAAAAGCTGAAACTTTACCCAATGTTATATTGGTATAAGAGAAGTTTGTACACAAAAGTCCCCAAAGTTCCCCCTCTTGCTTCCCCCCCACCCCCCTTTGAAGTTGGAAAAACAGGTAGTTACTACAAACGCGATATCTCAGGTACCAATCATCGGATAGAGTTGATTTTTTTTCAAATGGTTGGTAATATAATAGTCTAAAATGATGATTCTATTCACTTTCACGATAAACTCAACAGTTATCCTGATAAAAATAAATATATCTAAAAAAATTTTATACAACTGCATTTTTACAACTAAATTTTTTATTATTTCTCAATTAACTTTCTTGTATGCCATTTTATCGAGAAAAGCCTCCAACAAAGGTTATAGATCTATTCTGTCTCAATCCAACGATGTATAATTCAGCATACCAACGATAAGAAATATTGCGTTAGGAGGGGGAATAGCAACGCGCTACACTTTGACGCAACCCTTCATCATCATCATTATTATTGCATGTTATATGATTAACACATTCACTCGGACGGAAAATCTTTCTTCAGTTGTTTTATATGTATTTTTGGGCGCTTAGCTCAAATTTGATACTACCAAGCTCATTAAACCATGAAGAAGGGGGGTAGAGGGGGTCCCTCAACCCCCAAAATTAGATCTCAGTGTTTGGCAGTAGAAGCATTTCAAAAGCATATAAAGAGAGCCAGTTTTGGTTCGGGGGATTATTCCTAACCCTCATTTAGGGTTGTTCCATCATCCACCACCTATGGACCCGCCGTGTCCCGGACTGGCTCGAACCGGCAGGTGTCAAACACCATCACGGACCGCCCACCCACCACTTAAATTAATATTCACACTATATACAATAGTCATTCTCTCAAAATCACTCTCCCTCTTTTTCCTTCTCCTCCCCTCCTCCTCTTCTTCCTCTTCTCTTCTCCTCCCCTCCTCCTCTTCTTCCTCTTCTCTTCTTCCTCCTCCTCCTCATTTCCTTTTCTTCTTCTTCTTCTTCTTCTTCTTCTTCTTCTTTTCTTCTTCTTCTTCTTCTTCTTCTTCTTCTTCTCCTTCTCTTCCTTCTTTTACTTTTCTTGACAATCCAATTCAATCTCGTGATCAATAATTTCATCAATATTAGGACTATTTTCGCAAGAAAGACCATCACAGTGCTCACACATGGCAGAGCAATCAAGTCCCACTTTCCGACACCCACAATATTTAAGACATGATGTCTTACAGCTACAAGACACAAGGTGCAGAAGGTCATCAGGTGCAAAGGGTATGGGGCTTTGTACCGGTTTTAAACTTTTCTTGTGATCACCATTTTTCTTCACCATTTCCATCTTCCAGCCCCAATCTGAAGCATCCATTCTATTTCCAAGCCATGTCTGCACTTGCAAATACACTCTAAATATATGTTGATGTGCAGCTTCAGACGTTGGAGGAAGCTTAGCAAGATCAAAATTAGATCTGAGTTTTGATTTTCTTGCTAGTTTTGTAAACATGAAGTAACGTGCTTCATTGAGGCTTGTGTGCTTTTTCTGGCCATACAAATTCAGAATAAAATCTTCACCATTTCTTTTCAGTTCTTCTTTAGATGAATTTTCACAAATGAACACTGATGCTTGTCTTTGAGCTTCTTCTGATTTTTGAACAATTTCTAAAGATTTTATTTTTCCAAGGCCGAAAAAAGAAGAAGTTGTATCACAGCCTGTTATTGCATAAGCAAACAGTAAAAGCTTCCTTGTATTTTTCACCTTATCTATTATCTTTGAAATGCTGTAGAACACTTTTCCATGCAATCTTCCTGTTATCTGTTTGCAGAAGTAGATTTCTTGATTCTCAGAGGCAAGAGCTATCAACAGTATCAACAAATCAGTGTCTGTACTATACAACATAACAGTTTTGTGTCTCTTCAGCTCCTCTATTCCAGTCGTCACAATGGAAATATCAGCATCGTCTTTTGCAACAATTGTATTGATATTTGAACTTATAAGCTCTTCAGAAACTGAAAATATAAGCTTCTTCTTGTTTCTTCTGTTGCCTAAAAATTCTTCCTTTGATGTTAAGCATTTTGTGTTCCTGTCAAAATCTATGTCATTTGAGGATTTTTTTGCTGCTCTTCTATTCTGCTCTTCTTGTTCAGTTGTACAGTCTTCTGGATAGCCATCAAATACAACCGTTACATTTTCTCCAAAGTTTTCTACAACATATTTTCGATAAATGTGTATGATATTTCCATAAGTGGAGTCTTGTGGCCAGGGAACATAATGAAGGAGAAATCCTCCATCAATAATCACACATAAATTTGTTTGATCAATTTCTTCTTCCTCTATTACAGCATCTTGAAACACTTTCAGGATAGATGATTTAGTTCCTTCTCTTAGTGAAACATTGTCGAAGAGAGATGGTGGATGTGAAGACAGTTCATATTCAAGATACAATTTCAATTTTTGAGAGCTATGACACACACAGAGTATTCTATTGAAGAGCTGTTGAGAGTTGACTGGTATTTCTTTGGATCTGACTTTAACTAATTTGTGTGCTAGTTGGGTCTTAACCATGTCCTTTCTTTTTAATGTCAGTTTCCCAAATGATTTTCCTACCATTGTCTCCATAGCAGCACAACCTATGTCATAGGCTTGGTCACAGTTGACTGACTCATCACTGATGAAACCAGATGATAATGAAACTAGCTCTCCAGATTCCTTATTTAATGGATTGTGTTGTCTGAACCATGTGGTGATCAATATCAGCTTGGTCTCTGAGTTTTCTTGACTTTCTCAGCTCAACATGTTGTTCACTGTAGGTGATAGAAATGTCTAAGAACTCCTCTAATGCTTCATTAATCTTTATGAAGTATGGTGTCCCAAGAATCCATTTATTCACAGTACTTTCATTCATTCCCCTTCCATGAGTGAGTCCTCCTACAGATTTCATTGGCCTCATCAGACATTGCTCTATGCACATGTCTGTCCATGTTCCTGACCAGTATCTTGTTGTTCTTTTCACAGTAAAATATCCCTTGTTGATGAAAAGATCCAATTCTTTTTCAGAGAGTTTTTCAGTTATTTTGGTCATTTCTTGGGCATAAATATGTGCAGACTTTGCATAAGGCAAGTGGCCTGATGCATGGAAATATGGAAGCATATCTGTTGTGCATTTTAAATGCATAATCCAATCTCCTGTCCTCTCAGCATACACAAAATTAAGAGCTAAATCTATAGTGTGAAAAAGCTGCAGCCACAACTTAGCTGTCCTGCTTGTCTTTTCAATGGTTTTCATACAATCATCCAATTGATTGAGTCTTTCTAATAGCAAGGGGTTCTCTAATGCATGTTTTGTATTTCTCCTGAAATAATTTTTCTACATACTTCATCAACTTCATCAAAACAGTGTTGGATATCAGGAAACTGCTCTCTAGCAATGTTCATTAGAGCTGCTACTGTTAGTGTAAATGCTCGAAGACATCTGTCATAAGCATGCCCATTCATCATATGACTTACTGTAGCTTTTCCATACACTGTGCCCCAGAGATCTTTTAGACCACTTCCTTCCATAATCTTCCCAATAGCTCCCATATAAGACATCAGTAAATGAAATCCTCCCAAACGGACAACAGTTTTCGATATTTTACTGTCTTTATCAGAGGCACCTACTATATCCATAGCTTTTAAGAAAAGAGGCTGATCAAATGTAACAATACAGGTTTGATTTTGTTTCTTACTTTGGTCAGCTGCAAAAAGCAATGCTGTGTAGATGGTTGACATATTGCTGGGATCCAAATTAATAAATGGTACTGCCATAATGTATGTTGTTTGACATTCTGCTGAGTTTGTCATTAGGTTGGTCATAAATCCACTCCACCCAGGCTGTGAGTGTACATGAGAAAGCCATACGAAGTTGAGGGGATGCAAATATTCTGAAGGTAAACATGACACACTTCCAACTTCTTTCAGTTTATCCAAGTCTTCAATGATCATGTTAGACAGACCAGCATTTCTTTTCTTCATTGGATACACATACTCACGAATACTTTCAATGTTTTGAAATGATCCACTTGAAATCCTCTTCACAATAGTTTGAGTTTGGACACAAGAACCTGGTGTGATGCACTGAATGCCTCCCATGGAATGAAAAGTTCCTAGTCCATCTAAGGTTCGAATATTTACGTCGGCATTGTCAAAAACGTGTTGAAGAAATCCATCAGGTTCAATAATTGGGGAACCAGCACTGATTAGTGACGTTATGTAAGTCGAAGCTTCGTTGTATAATGCACACACTCCCATTGAAGACAACATGTTTATTAAATGTTTAGAACCATACAGTCGATGTAAAGTCAAAGCTAGGCTTGTCTGTATAGGTGAAAGGAACGATCTTGGTCTCACAGCAGATATTATAGCATGACTTATAACAATACATTTCTTATTGACTTTTTGTGATTCAATTGAATTCCTCTTTTTTGTAACCTGTGACATGAACATTTCAAGAGTCTCGGGGATGAGATTTTTTCCACCTGATTTAATTGTTTCCAAATCTGGATACGAATTGAAGTCATAGGTTTTCCTTTGTATGTCTCCTCTTATTAATGAGGCAGCAGCTGAAACAATCCTCTTCTTCTCTTCTTCTAGATCAAGAACCCTGTTTCTATACCAATTGTCCACAATTTTATGCACATTGTCAGTAAGGCAGAAAACATTCTTTTTACCAGAAACATTTGTTAATGTTAGTCTCTCTTTGAAATGCTCTTGGAGAAGCTTTCCTAAGTGTTTGTCAGAATAAGCAGCATCATCATCAGCTAAAGATTTAAAAATATCCTGAACTTCTTTTATAGTATATTGGCACTCATCATTGTTTTCTATATAGTTACATACTTTGGTAAATGTAGAAGCTAATTTGGTTTGAGGTCTACCTTTTTGTGTTTCAATCGGTTTAGATTTAGTAAATTCTGTGTAGCAATGTTTGTGATAGCGCGCTTCTGCTGCTACTAAGTCTATTGCACTTAGAAGTCGGGCTTTTACATTTCCACCCCATATGTCACTCCTAACGTTGCACTTTTGTAAAAAACTTTCTTTGAACTCGATCGTCGTTACTTCGTGAAATGGTTTTCTATATTGAGTTGGAATTTTAGAGCTGTAATTTGCTGATTATCCACAAATAAAACAACACAACTTAAAATCAAAATTGTCCTGATGGGTTCTACGAGTAACTCCAGTGGTTGATGTACTGGGTTCATTTTGTTCATCTAGTGTCTTTATAGCTGCTTGAATACTCGAAGGTCTTGTGTATTGTTGCCTACATAACTTGTGTAATTTAATAGTACTCTTTCCTCGTAGTTTTTCATGTAAACTGTCTCTTCTTTTTTGCTGGCTTCAGAAATAGCATTGATTCCATTCTTTACAACTACAATATTGTCATCTAGTTTGTTACCACAAATTGAACAATTCAAGTCCGATTCATGCTTCACTACAAAAAATTACGAAAAATCTACCACGTGCTTCACAACGAAAAATTACGAAAAATCTACCACGTGCTTCACTACGAAAAGTCTACCACGCACGTCCGAACTTGGCAAACTTCCCTCTGAAACTGACATGAGGGATGAGAATGCCACTCATACGAGAATGCAAAGAACGAGTTTCTTTTCTTTATTTAGCAACAAAAACAATATTGAGAGGAGCAACGTTAGCGCCGCACCCCTACTGCCCGGCCCAGCCATAATAATAGATGTCATCTATTTCTATAGGCCCAGCTCACCACTGTATTGTCAAAATGTAGCATACAAAATACTTAGTCTTTTGTATATAAGTAGATATACAAGGGTGACTCTGGCACACAAGTGTGCCAGAGTCGCCCTTTACCTCAAGGTCATCCAGGTCAACCACCCCCAACCTCAAGGTCATCAAGGTCAACCACCCCAACCTCAAGGTCATCCAGGTCAACCACCCCAACCTCAAGGTCATCCAGGTCAACCAACCCCAACCTCAAGGTCATCCAGGTCAACCACACCCACCTCAAGGTCATCTAGGTCAACCACACCTACCTCAAGGTCATCCAGGTCAACCACACCCACCTCAAGGTCATCCAGGTCAACCACACCCACCTCAAGGTCATCTAGGTCAACCACACCTACCTCAAGGTCATCCAGGTCAACCACACCTACCTCAAGGTCATCCAGGTCAACCACCCTAACCTCAAAGTCATCCAGGTCAACCACCCTAACCTCAAGGTCACCAAAAAAAAAAATAAAAAAAATTAAAAAAAAAATTAAAATTAAAAAAAAAATTAAAAAAAAATAAAAAAAAAATTTAAAAAAAATTAAAAAAAAAATAAAAAAAAATTAAAAAAAAAATTAAAAAATTAAAAAAAAAATTAAAAAAAAAAACACATAAAATCGGGAATAAATGGGAAAAAAAGGGAAAAAAGGGAGAAAAATTCCCTCCGGATCCCGAACTGGGGTGTAAAAGGAGGTGTTCTACAAGGAGTGGGACATTGTGTCTAGTGCAGTTGTGCCGTCAGTACATGTGTGTACCACCAGTACGTGTGTGTGATTTCGGCGTATTGGTTTTGGATTACTTCCATCTTTATCAACATCAAGAGTAAGTACCATTGCATTTTATAGTTATATATATATTTATATTATATTCATGATTCAACAATTAAGTCCAAAAGAGTAGAATTTTGAAGTAGATGGTTTGAGACTGACAATTAAATTCTAAAATGACTTAAATTCGAAAATGACAAGTTTAATTATGAATTGGGTTCCAATACATAGAGTAAATGACATATTCAAAAATGACTAGTGTAATTATGAATTAGGTTCCAATACATACAAGTTAAGAGTTTTATTGTGAATTAGGAACTTTGAGTTGATGGTTGTAATCCATCCTAACCTAAAAAACGTATAATCATAAAGTAGATCCTAGACCTCCATTCACATGGTTGTAATTCATCCTAACCTAAAAAACGTATAATTACAAAGTAGATCCTAGACCCCCATTCACATTCCCCCATCCCCACCCATCCCCATAAGTAGATCCTAGACCTCCATTCACATGGTTGTAATTCATCCTAACCTAAAAACCGTATAATCACAAAGTAGATCCTAGACCCCCATTCACATTCCCCTATCCCCACCCATCCCCATAAGTAGATCCTAGACCTCCATTCACATGGTTGTAATTCATCCTAACCTAAAAACCGTATAATCACAAAGTAGATCCTAGACCCCCATTCACATTCCCCCATCCCCACCCATCCCCATAAGTAGATCCTAGACCTCCATTCACATGGTTGTAATTAATCCTAACCTAAAAACTGTATAATCACAAAGTAGATCCTAGACCCCCATTCACATTCCCCCATCCCCACCCCACCATACAGCTCCGGACCATCATCCCTAGAACATAAACACCTACGAACCTCCATCCTCGACCCACGATCCTAGATACCAATTCACCACCTTCATCCCCCACATCTGTTGATAGTGATTTATATATAGAGTTGAATACTGCATACCATACTAATACAATATTGTTTTGCATTGTTCCAGATGAGCAAAGCTGTACGATGTCAGCAAACAGCAAACTCCATGGACGAGTTTGTTGTCCTGGAGGAGGCATTCAAATCCTGATTCACGACTCTATACTACAATAATGCATACAAGGATGAGCCTACCAAAGATTTCCACACCTTTCTGAGCAGTCTGAAGGATAAAATTGTTCACATCATCAGTCAGCAACTGCAGACACATGGAGCTATGAAGTTCAATCTAGTATTGGAGGCAACATATTTCCACAGCACCCTTGACAAGACCTTCTTCGAACAAAAAGAGTTTCAGAATGTCGCCTTCAAAACTCCAAACTACACCATCTTCAGTATCATCAATCTTCCAGACATCATCAACCAAGCGTGCATGACCCTACTGGATGAGGAGTCGAAATTCGAAGGAAATTCCAGTGGATGGAGTTTGCTTATCATCGATGGATTGCTCATCAGAAGTAGACCTCAATCCATAACACCAGTCATCCAACCACAACCAGTCATCCAACCGCCACCAGTCGCCACACCATCGTCACCAGTCGTCCCACTATCGCCACCAGTCGCCCCACTTTCGCCACCAGTCGCCCCACTATCACCAACAGTCGCCCCACCATCATCACCAGTCGTCCCACTATCGCCGCCAGTCATCCCACTATCGCCACCAGTCGCCCCACTATCGCCACTAGTCGCCCCACCATTGTCACCAGTTAACCCACTATCGCCACCAGTCGCCCCACTATCACCGCCAGCCGCCCCACTATCGCCACCAGTCGCCCCACTATCGCCGCCAGTCGCTCCACTATCGCCACCAGTTGCCCCACTATCGTCACCAGTCATCCCACCATTGCCACCAGTTGTCCCACTATCGCTGCCAGTCGTCCCACTATCGCCACCAGTTGTCCCACTATCGCCACCAGTCGCCCCACTATCGTCACCAGTCGGAAGAAGTATCATATTCTATATAATTTAAGTCTTTAAACATGAATCCTCTATGGTGTAGTGGTTAGCAAGTCAGCTTCCCAAGTTGGAGGTTCCAAGATCAAATCCAAGGCGGTAAAGGTCAGTATCAACAGAAACAGAGGATATATATATTTTTTTTTTTGTATGTAGTGGGTAGACTGGTCCACCAATACCAGTCACCCCGCCGCCAGTCATCCAGCCGCCGCCAGTCGTCCGGCCGCCGCCGGCCACTGCTGGCCGCCACCAACCGCCACCGGTCGCCCCACCGCCGCCAGGCATCCCACCGGCCGAGGCCAAGAAGGCTTCAATTTTGTAGTAGCCCTCATCACACCAATCAGCTAATATTGAATGTATAACCATTGTAATATGATAATAAAGAAATAAACCCTCATTGGCTGATCCACTGTCTAAAACTACTCTCATGTAATGATGTAAACATGTATGAAATAAACCTCATTTTATGTGTTAACCATTGATTGAGAGTTTCATTAATTCATATACGTAAAAAATCACCTTACTTTACTTTAAGCATTGTAATTTCAACGACCCCCACTCCACCTCCCTCTGTCACATGACCAATATCCGCCAGCATTAAGCACTCTAGCTCAAGATGCTCATGCACGACCTGTCACTCTATATGGTCATGGAGGCCTATCACTCCAGATCAATATGTACATGGTAGACCTACTGGATCAAGATGTCCATGAGAGACTCTAGATCAACATGGTCATGCTGCTCTAGAGATCAAAATGGTATTGAAGATAGATATTTTCAATGACTCCCACTCCATGCTCAGACATGACATATTCTCAATGACCCTCACTCCTCCTGTTACATGTCTGTATAGCATAATTGGGTTGTCCACTCAGTGGTCAGTCAGTTCAATTACTGATCAGTCTGATCAGTAACTGATCAGTCACTGTTCAGTCACTGTTCAGTTATTGATCAGTCACTGAACAGTCACTGATCAGTCTGATCAGTCACTGTTCAGTCACTGATCAGTCTGATCAGTCACTGTTCAGTCACTGATCAGTCTGATCAGTAACTGATCAGTCACTGTTCAGTCACTGTTCAGTCACTAATCAGTCACTGATCAGTCACTGTTCACTTACAGCAAAGGCGAACTTACTAAGACAATTGATAATAGTAATTATGTATCTATAACCTTTGTTCTGTTGAGCATATGGTATCATCTCAACAAGGTCAGCTTGATAGAGGTCATAAAGACCTTTGACTGTAACTTTTCTTGTTGGGAAGTTCTAACAAGCTTGCTTGTGCAGCTCTTGTGCTAATACTATCTTATCCATACTGGATATATGAACTTGCTAATTAGCATTTATATAGGCATCAGGCTGTTGAGCTCAACCATCATGAACTTCCTACATGGTATGATAAAGACAAGTTTATCATAGAAGGATGCTTCCTATTGTATTTACTATACCTTAAATGTCTAAGACATTTAAGACCAGACTTCAAGCATTTGAAATGTGGAGCTACCGGCGGATTCTCCTTATATCGTGGACAGATAGAGTCACGAACGTAGAAGTTCTCAGAAGTTTGGGTAAGCAACTAGATATTGTTCATGACATTAAAATACGAAAGTTGACTTACCTTGGACACATTATGAGAGGACCCAAGTACATGATTCTGCACCTCATAATCCAAGGTAAAATAGTTGGTAAGCGCTCGGTGGGACGCAGGAGAATGTCTTGGTTGAGAAACCTGAGGGAAGCGTTCAATTGCACAACCAATGACCTATTTAGAGCGGCTGTGAACAAGGTAAAAATCGCTATGATGATTGCCAACCTCCGAAATGGAGATGGTA